>NC_041402.2:12886006-13138506 GCF_900747795.2 Erpetoichthys calabaricus | reverse complement strand
CATTGGCAGTTGTTTGGGACCAATGCGACCTCATTTACCCCTTGCCATTAGTTATTATGGAGCAGTGGAGTGGTGCACAACAAATGTTTGCTGTGAAAGCCTTTTATAAGAATGGTGATAGTGTGACTGCTTTGCAAAGGGAATTTCAGTGTCATTACCATTTAGGAAGTCCCATCTGCTCATGCGATTACAAGTTGGGTGCGTAATTTCAAGAAACGGGTTCAGCCTTATAAAAGACGTCCCCAGGTTGAGCCATTTCGCATACTGCCCATCAACTCGATGATTGTTTAGAAGGCACATGATTTCACGCAACAGTGACATTCCATGGCCTCCAAGATCCCAGATTTTTCTGTGGGGACATCTTTAAAGCCAAGTGTACCACACACATCCTGAAACCATTGCTG
The DNA here is from genome assembly GCF_900747795.2 of Erpetoichthys calabaricus. NCBI lineage: Eukaryota > Metazoa > Chordata > Cladistia > Polypteriformes > Polypteridae > Erpetoichthys > Erpetoichthys calabaricus. The sequence continues at coordinate 13,138,102 of NC_041402.2, read as the reverse complement.
AACTAAAAAGGAGGATTGAAGAGGAAACCACTAGCATTCTTCTTGACATGGTACATCGAGCAATGCAGAATTTCCACAACAGGCTGTCAGAATGTGTACATAGAAATGGACAACACATTCATGATGTTTTCTTAAAAACACAAAATGAATATTGAATTAATATTGACTACCATCATTAACTGCATATCCTTTACAATACATATAATCATTAAATGTATTTTGTAATGTGTTCATGCATTGAACATCAGTTGAAAATATCCCGTTTCCCTGCAGCACCCTATATATACATATATATATATACACACACACACACACACACACACACACACATATACATATAATAAAGTACATGCTGAACTTAAGATTAGTGACTACAAAGAACAGAGATTCAAACACGAATCACACATCAAAAGAAGGAGATCTTCTGGAAAAAAAACTTAAACTTTTTTAGTACCGCATACTAACTTAACCTCCTTAGAGTTATAAAAACAGAGTTAAAAGCATTAGTCCCACCAGACAACTGTATAGATGTGTCTTGTGTAAGCGTTAGACCAAAGGATTACTTTGTTTGTAAAAATGACAACAGCATTAGTGCAGAGTGCTGCTTGGGAAACAATACAGGCTTGTGTTGCGTAAGCGACAGACCCAAGTGTTACCTGGGCAATGGTGCAGACATGTCTTTTCCTAGCCTCATAATGGCGTCTCATAAGAAACATTTTTCACCAGCCCAGGTGTTGCACGCTCTTGACAGTGATACGAGCAGTGATGACGAAGTGAATCTGTCTTCAGGCAGTAAAACTGAAATGGACAGTGAAATCAAACGTGACACTGATAAATCTGAAAGTGACACTCATGTTAATCGCACAAGTGCATCGTGCTGTGCAGAAGTTAATCAATCTGGAAAGAAAAAACGGAAGGAGTCACGCTACTGTTGTCCCGACTGTGACGTTGGATTGTGTATTTCACCATGCTTCAATATATACCACACAAACACATTTTGACAGAATAGATGGTATTAGCATTATTATTATTATTCGTATCATTATTATACTTCCTACACTTCTGACTTTTAGTGTACTTTTAGCGTTTTGTACGTTTTACAGTAAAGTGATGAAATTTAATAAATATGTAATTTTTCAACCCAAAAAATGCAATGTTTTTTCAAGAAAAACTCCGAGGACTTTAAAGGAAACTACTCTTTCAAAAGGAATCTGTAGTTTGTTACAGCTGTCCACATGTCACGCAAGCTTGACTAGCTTCTTCTTAAAAATGTGCACTCAGCACTGCCTTTCCCACTATCTCTTACTTGCCCCTGCTCTGAAAGGAGCATCATCATTTGGCTCCATAGCTCTTACGAGTGCATTTTCTTGTTTTAGAGAGCATGAGAAAGCAGGTTTCAGGTTAGGTACGGTTACCATATCCTAAACTATACCTCATCCAGAGCTGTTTATTATCTTGTGATAGAGCTGTTAAGTTCGAACTTTGACACTTAAATATAATTAGTTTTTTTTTTTTTTTAAATAGGTCTTGTTCAAAGGAAAAAGCTAACATCTGGGTGTAAAAGAACGGTTGTCTGTTTTACCTGCACTAATTCTGGCATTGTGTTACTCCAGATATGCTATGCAAAGCATAAGTGTTTTATTAATGTGTTTTAGCATTTCACTTCCATGATCAGGCTTGTCGTAATTTTGAATGGTTTGTTCGTTAACTTCAAGACTTATAGCCAGAACCCTTCACAATATGTTTTTTTTTCTTCTCCATTTCACTCCTCTGCACTTTAATCTAAATCCGTACTTGGAGCAGTTTATCTGATGCCCTAAAAGTATCATTTTACATCTCATTCTGCCCCATTCACTTAAACATGAGATCCCTGATTGTTATTACATAATAATAATAATAAATTTTATTTATATTGCACTTTATATTTTAGCAATCCCAAAGTGCTACAGAGTAAAAATAGAATAATAAAATAAAAAAAAAAAAAAGAACAGAAGAGTCTATAAAATACTTTAACAACATGCTAAGACATTATCATTAAAATAAATAGAAAATAATTCATAATTCTGATTTTCCTTTAAATATAATGCTTTAAACCCCCCCCCACTACAGCCTTGTCACTATCAAACACAAACATACTGTGTCCCACATTGAGTCTCTGTCTTACGTGGCTGATGGTTTAATAAATGATGTCTAAATCAATAAGATGTTATTAAAAATATTCAGGCCACCTTTATTAAAATACAGCTGCATTTTTAACAGAGAAAAAAGTAGAATTATTGCACAGACTCTGGCTTGATACTGTGTTGATGCTGCTTTTCAGGGGGAATCTACAGGTGCCGTCTGACTTTTCATTCTGAATGTCATGATATTACGTCTACATAATACCTCACTGTGACTGTAACTGCCAAGTCAAAGTTTTCTGTCTTTTTAATTTTCTTCCTTTATAAGTCGGGGGTCTGCTGGAATGTTCAGGCAAATGTGTGTATATACATCTATCTATCTGACGGATGGCCGGGACGCCCCTACAACAAATGTACCAGGGGGGCAAGGATGGGAAACCCAGTATCTCCCCCTCGACGCTAGATGGCAGCCTCCCTGGGTTGCAGCGGTGCCTTGGACTCCCCCATGGCTTCATGGGGGTTGGAGTTCTGTGCAGACCTGTTGGGTTCTGCAGGCGCCGCCAGGGGGTGCTGCAGTAGGAGCTGCTGGCACCTTCTGGGCACTGGTTTCGCCACACCCAGAAGTGCAGCCGGACGTCGGCAACCAAGCACCTGGAGCACTTCCGGGCACCCAATAAAAGGAGCCAGCGACCACCACTCAGCAGCCAGAGTCGGGTGGAGGAGGACAAGGTTGCCTGGGAGGAGTGGTGGTGCAAAGTAGAAGAAAGTGTGTGGTGTGTTGGTGTTTTGGGATTGTGTTGTGGCTGGGGGACACAGGAAAGACATGTCCTCCAGCTGAAGAAAAATAAAAGTCTTTTTATTTTATACGTGCCTCCATATCCATCTGTGTCAGGTCAGGCATCTATATAGTGCCTTGTTACACTATCTATCTTAATTGTACCCTGCTGCTGCCTATTGGACACCTCCAAAATAATCTCTCTATTATAAAAGAAAATCCTGTGGGATGGAATGACTAGGAGACGATACGTGATCATCACGGAAGACAAATAAAAGACCCGCGAGACGAAAGAAAATGGCCACGGAGCATCTCGCGGGGATACAGAACATGAGATTCTTGCAAGACACGACGTGACAGCAGCTGCCCCCCCCCATCACAACGGGAGCAGCGTTATACGTCCATCTAACCAAGCAGTGGTTGCATTGCTTTTGGCAGACACGCATCATGTGCTCCCAGCTCTTAAAACAACGACATGCAACAAGCAGAACAGGCAGCTCGCCAGCAGCAGAAAGACAGCTGATGATCCGATGGCATATCCTTAGCGTGCGTTCAGCCGAAATCCCACCCCCTTCACAACACGAGCAGTGTTATACGTCTTGCGAGAATGAGATGTCTTTTATTTCCGGCCCCGTGCATGGTTACAAGTATTGTTTTTACAAAAGTTTTTAACGTAAATAGTGAAAATAATGCATATGTAACAATTCCCATGAAAATAACAATCTGTTTAAATTGTAAATCCGTAGCACTCACAGATCCTGTGCTCTCAGCACATATAAAGCATATAAGGACAATACGTTCTATATGAAACAACGCAAAGAAGAAAGAGCAGCGCAGAGAAAAGAGACCCAAAAGCGTTGGAGAGAAAAAAAGGCAGATAAAAGATTATGAAAGCAGTGGAACTCGAAAGGCTCAAACAAATGATGGCGTGATACACATGCAGAGAAAGGTACAGAATATGAAAGCAGTACAGTTCGAAAGTATTGTAGCAACCCAGCCAGGTTGAAGCCTTTTTTGTTTTAAGTGACTGATAGGTCTGATTGAGGGGGGTGGAGTACAGCACGGAAGACTGATAGCGGGGTACTGATTGATGCGGTAAGGGAGAGGCGAGACCTGGAGGGGATGGAGAGGGTGCTAGACAGTTGTGTTTGGGGTTATGAAGTCGGCAATTGTTCAAGTAAAACTTTTGTGACACTTTATTACGTCAGTCGCTACAGTATCAAAAAAAAAGAAAAATCACATTAGCGCAAACAAAAGATAATTAATCATCAGAGCCAGGTGTAATTGAAAAAATAGCAGGACAAATCGAGGTCAGAAATAAAAGGCAAAGGGTAGGAAAAAAAATCTTTTCGCCTTTGCATCATTCAACGATCAAAACATGGATTTACACAATAATGGACCATATGCTATGAGAATCTGTGGTCCCACAACAGTTAAAGCAACGACAAGTTTAATTTCAAAGAATACACAATTCGGTCAGATGTGTATTTATGATGACGGAGAAGTGTTGCAATTTTACACGCCGACAAGAAAGGTGACGTATATATTCCGCGAATAACATTAAACACCAAATGAGATTGTGATATGCCATTCGTATTAAAATGTTTACAGTTTACCGTGAGAATAGCTTTTGCTATGACAATTAACAAATCACAGGGACAACCATTAGAATTATTTATTAGAGAAACAGAAACAGTATTCACTCATGGGCGGTTATACGTTGCGTTGTCACAATGTGTCTCCAAAAACGGATTCAAAATTCTATGCGATCTTGAAGAAAAGGTAATTCCAAATATTGTTTTTGATAAACCTTTAAAGTAAAAGTGCAACTAATGAAACTGAAACAATTCCAAAGAAAAAAAAAACTTTTAAAATTGTATATCCAATTAACCAACCACGGTGGCGCAGTGGGTAGCGCTGCTCCCTTGCAGTTAGGAGACCTGGGTTCGCTTCCCGGGTCCTACCTGCGTGGAGTTTGCACGTTCTCTCCGTGTGTGCATGGCTTTTCTCCGGGTTCTTCCCACAGTCCAAAGAGATATAGGTTGGGTGGATTGGCGATTCTAAATTGTCCTTAGTGTGTGTGTATGTGGGCGCCCTGCCCAGGGTTTGTTTCCTGCCTTGCGCCCTGTGTTGGTTGAGATTGGCTCCATCAGACACCCGTGACCCTGCAGTTAGCATATAGCAGGTTGGATAATGGATAGAACAAATCACAGCACAGAAACTGCACTCGTTAAAGTAGTAAATGACTTGGGGGGTAAATACAGACAGAGGCCATTTATCTGTTCTCATCCTCTTAGATCTGAGTGCCACATTTGACACCATTGATCATAATATTCTTAAGAATCGCCTTAGTCAATGGGTGGGCCTCTCTGGCAGTGTCTTAAATTGGTTTGAATCCTACCTGGCAGGGAGAAAATTCTTTGTTAGTTGTGGTAATTATAACTCAAAGACACATGATATTCTATATGGTGTTCCACAAGGCTCTATCCTGGGTCCACTGCTCTTCTCAATCTACATGCTTCCATTAGGTCAGATTATCTCAGGGCACAACGTGAGCTACCACAGCTATGCTGATGACACACAGCTGTATTCATCAATAGCACCTGATGACCCCAAATCTCTTGATTCGCTAACTTGTATCTCAGAATGGATGAATAGTAACTTTCTCAAATTAAATAAAGAAAAAACCGAAATCTTAGTGATTGGCAATAATGGATACAATGAGGCTATTAGAAATAAACTGGATGCATTAGGATTAAAAGTCAAATCGGAGGTAAAAAGCTTAGGGGTAACCGTTGATTGTAATCTGAATTTTAAATCGCATATTAATCAGATCACTAGGACAGCATTTTTTCACCTAAGAAACATAGCAAAAGTTAGACCTCTTATATCATTGAAAGATGCAGAGAAATTAGTTCATGCGTTTGTTTTCAGTCGGCTAGATTACTGTAACGCACTCCTCTCAGGTCTACCCAAAAAAGACATCAATCGTTTGCAACTAGTGCAGAATGCAGCTGCTAGAATCCTTACCAGGAAAAGAAAATCCGAACACATTTCTCCAGTTTTGATGTCACTACACTGGTTACCTGTGTCATTCAGAATTGACTTTAAAATTCTGCTTATGGTTTATAAAGCTTTAAATAATCTCGCCCCGGCTTATATATCGGAATGTCTGACACCTTATATTCCAAATCGTAACCTCAGATCCTCAACTGAGTGTCTCCTTAGAATTCCAAGAGCAAAACTTAAAAGAAGTGGTGAGGCGGCCTTCTGCTGTTATGCACCTAAAATCTGGAATAGCCTGCCAGTAGGAATTCGCCAGGCTAATACAGTGGAGCACTTTAAAAAACTACTGAAAACACATTATTTTAACATGGCCTTCTCATAACTTCACTGTAATTTATTCCTGATACTCTGTATATCCAATTCATTATAATAACTATTCATTCAAAATCTGTACTAACCCCTACTCTCTCTTCTGTTTCCTTTACCGGTGTCCTGTTGGTGGTGATCTACCCAAAGCACCATGATGTTCCAACAATGATGGATGGATTAAAAGCCAGAAGTCTGTATGACCATCGGCATCAAGTGACTCCGTGAAAAACTCGAACTACAAAGAGGACTATTTCATTTATGTTAGGTAGAATGCCCAGAGGGGACTGGGCGGTCTCGTGGCCTGGAACCCCTACAGATTTTATTTTTTTCTCCAGCCTTCTGGAGTTTTTTTTTGTTTTTTCTGTCCACCCTGGCCATCGGACCTTACTCCTTTCTATGTTAACTAATGTTGTCTTATTTTAATTTCTTATTTTGTCTTTTATTTTTCTTCTCTTCATTATGTAAAGCACTTTGAGCTACTTTTTGTATGAAAATGTGCTATATAAATAAATGTTGTTGTTGTTGTTGTTGGATGGATGAATGGATTAACCAAACACAGGGGTTGGCGAGCGAAGCGAGCAGGGGGCGGAGCCCCCTAGTAATAATAAAAAAAGTCCACCTTAAACCTGCATGCCTCTTGGCAACTCTTTTACATTGCTCATTATTCTCCCACAGTCTCGGCCTTACTAACTGACCTATACTCCTTCTGATCCTCATTAGGGTAGCAAGCCATATAAGCAGCCACAAAAAGGAGTTTAAATCCTTGAAAGATAAACGAGTTGGCACAGTGCATCGCCACATTATTATTAATGTTTTTAACTGCACTTCTGCCAAGCATGAAGCGCTTATGATAATGTTGTGAAAGTCCTGTTTGTAGCATTCATCTAGTGTCCTGCGCTACACATGTACTGTTACACATGTTACTGTTACAAGAACAGCTGTGGGGACTGGAAGCAGGGTTGGGATAATGTCTGGGTTAATCATTTTTTGTGAAAGCTCAGGCCTCCATAGAAAAAGCAGAGTGATGGGGTGAAAGATTCATGCCCAAAAGGATTGCAAAATTCCAAGAATGGTTAACCTATCTTTGACTAGCTACTTATTTTAAATTTGAATATTTAAAACTTATTTTTGGCTAACCTGAAACCCCTACCTTTTGCCCTATTGTGAACAGCAACAGTTATGTTTAACTTAAATTAGATTAATTGAACTGGTTGTAACAATTAAGAATATTTCATAAACATTTTTTTAATCCACCAAACCATTCTTTGAATCCATTTACATTAAGTAGCAGACGACAAAGACTAAAACTATCTCCTGAAGCATTAAGTGAAAAGTGGGGCACAATAGCCCCTTCATGCAAACACTCATTTTCAAACACAATGCGATTCTTGATTGGAGGGACCAAGGCCTACACTGGCAACAATGGGCATAGTCTCCGACAGGGCACCAATACATCACATTTTCCTTACACACACACTCAATGTAGAATCACCAGTTAGTCTACCACAAACACCACACAATGAGCAGGCATTGAATTCAAAGCCAAAATACTGGTTAGAAACAATCCTTCCAAGTGTGCTTGTCTAGTTCCATGCTGTTCTATGTGCAATTAATGTGCATTGTAATCCTCACCAAGTGTTTCTGTCATACCTTATTATTATGTGAAGTATCACACTGTCTTTAACTCGCATACAGATTAAAGAGAGGAAAACAGGAACAAAAACAGAAAAACACACAATTTCACTCATTTGGTGCCACTTTAATAACTGAAGCAAAGAAACTAAAGAAAATAGGGAGACAGACAGACTGACTGACTGACTTTACTTACTTTACTGATCCTGAGGGAAATTCAAGTGCCAGTAGCCAATAATTCATTATACCATGTTAAATACAAACACTTACTACACAAATAAATACTGTACAAAAAAATGCAATCACAGTACACTAGATGGTCCGTACAAAATGCCAGTGCAGTGAGAATTGTGGAAATAATGCTAGCACCAAAGTGACAGGTGGAACATAATATCAAAGTGATAGATACTAAAGTGACTTAATATCAAAGTAACATAAAGTAACATGGCTTATGTTGATAGGATAAGAACGAACAAAAACATGACCAAGTAATGACCTAGTAGTGAAATATCAAATGTACTGTATATAGTGCATAGCTAATACATCTAATATAGCAAAGGAGAATCTAATCTAATATAGAAAAGGAGTATCAGGTTCAGAGCTCAATGACCCCCGCCCCCACTACCAATGTTGTAAAGAGTTGAAGAGTCTAATGGCTCTTGGGACAATGTCAATAAAATCAGCATCCCCATTCTTCAAGCTACCCCTCCCAGAACACCACAGCATAGAAGAGAGTGCTGGCAACCACAGACTAATTGAATATATGCAGAAGTTTCTTGCATATTTTAAAGCCCAGCCTCCCCAGAAAACAGAGCCTTTATGTTGTGCAAATCCCATAAACACAGTGATCTTGCCAAGAAATTAACCTATATAATAATGTATAATTTAAAATACATCACATTTCCAAGAGAAAAAAAAAAAAAGACACACACAAATTAAAATAAGCCAGACAACCAGGACCTCTGTCAACATTAGTTATAATTTATGCCTTCAAATAACTGCTAAACACATACTCAATACAATCTGTGAGGCTGGATTGGTGAGGTAAACTCCACGTGCTGCAAAAGATACATAAAAACATATTGGAGCAGCAGGAATCCACATGAGCAAAGTGCGTGGAAAGCACTGAAGTTTGAAAGGACAACTACTTGCTTTGAGCACACTTGTATGGATGTGAAAACCAGGATCATGAACACAATTTATTTAAGATTCTGAGGGTGTAATCCATAATGATTACATGCCTCAAAACACCAGCATAGCTTTCTTAAAATTACATAAATTTCCACTAGTGTTTGCAGCAGTCCAACAGTGAAAAGCAGTGATGAAAGCTGTTGACAATCTCAGTTCTACTTCATGACAATGCTCCTTCTCACAGTATGGGTTGCAAATGCTGGTCTGTTAAACTATGGATCTGAAGAGATGTAACACCCACCCAGTTCTCCTGATCTGGTCAATGTGACTACCACCTGTCCACCAACATGAAAGGCTACCTCCTAAGGAAATTAAATGCGAATGGTGAAGACATCAAGTCACCAAAAGGAGAGTTGTGGAACAATCTACAAAAAAACACTTTATTTGAGTAACACAGGAAAGAAAAAACATGTCTGGTTCCACTGATGTTTTTCTTAATAGACAAGGCTCAAAATACATTGATTACTAAATATACTGCCTGCAAAATATTTTAAACATTTGTTTTGAAATAAGCATATTAAAATAAAAGCTTATATTCTTCACATATTTTTGACATAGAAGATATCTCATTATCTAAGCTATTTATTTTATGTTGATATCTTGATTATTTTCCACTAGGCTGCAAATACTTCTTCAGCCTACAGTATTTCAAAGGGATGTGTATATAAAGTAGGAGGCAGTGGTTAAAAAATAATCTTTTTTTTTTTTTTACATCAAATCTCCTCACCATTATGTAACAAGTCAAAAATATCTTGCGGTTCAAAACAACTATGATTTGCGATGCTTTGTAAAACTCAATACAGCACTTATACTGTCAGCTCTCCAATATCCACGGGTTATACAGCCAGGGATCAAAAATTTAAAAAAAAAAAAAAAAATCTAGAAAGTTCCAGAAAGCAAAACTTAAATTTACCATGCACCACACACTATGTTGAATCCAGCCTACCCCTTGCTTGCCTTCTCTCTTTCTCATGCTGGAAATAGCAGCACTGTAGATGGAAAGAAGTTTGCAGCACACTGTTAATATTGGCTGTTTCTGCTCGCTTTTTCAATGAGCTAAACCTTGTTCATTTACCCAGTTTTCAAAAGCTGCTTGCTGTTGCTTTATATTTCTTTATATTTTGCTTGAATAATTAGCATTTAAGTAATTATTTGATATTTTAAGCAGCAGCACTGTATATACGGAGAAAATGCAAAATGGTTTATGCTGCTAATTCTACCTATTTCTGTTTGCTTTTTAGCCTTTTGAGCCTAACTGCAACTTTAAACAGACAATAAAGTTTAAAGGGGATTTGAACAGTAATCTATGATTGACTCTGTTTGACCAGATAAGATATTATTTCACAACTCAGAGCACACCATCCAGAGTTTACACACTCCTGGGCTCATCTCTTATTACAGCAGAGGCCAGGAAGTAAGGTACCCATGTAAATTTGAGGGGTACATGTGCACCCTTTGTTTCTGTGAAAAAATGGATCCTAAAAACCAATTATGTGGTCAAAGCAATCCTTCAAAGCGTAAGGGGAGTGTAAAGTGCTGTCACTTAACAATAAAATAAAAATCTTAGATCTTTTAAAAAGGGGACTGTCGCTTGATTTAATTTAAAGTATATGCGAGGGTGTGTATAGGTTCTATGCAAATACTAATCCGTTTTACATAAGGGACTTATGCACCCACGGGTTTTGGCATCTGTGGGGAGTCATGGAATCCCGCAGATAGCAAGGACTGACTACGTTGCTTCAAAGTTCATGCTTATTATTTTTTCAGTTTATGAAATTTATTTCACAGCAAGTCCTTTATAAAAAGGGAACAGCAAAGCATGCACCAATAATTTTACCATAAATAATAAAACTCCCTAATAAATATGAAGTTTGCATTTTCACATTTACTAAGTAATGGGAGTCAAGGTAGAACAGAAACAGTGCTGTAGTTTTTAGTATGTATGGTTTTTACAGTGGTAGCGCACAGTGGTAGCGCTGCTGCCTCGCAGTTAGGAGACCCGGGTTCGCTTCCCGGGACCTCCATGCGTGAAGTTTGCATGTTCTCCCCGTGTCTGTATGGGTTTCCTCCCACAGTCCAAAGACATGCAGGTTAGGTGGATTAGCGATTCTTAATTAGCCCTAGTGTGTGCTTGGTGTGTGTCCTGCGGTGGGTTGGCACCCTGCCCGGGATTGGTTCCTGCCTTGTGCCCTATGTTGGCTGGGATTGGCTCCAGCAGACCCCCGTAACCCTGTGTTTGGATTCAGTGGGTTGGAAAATGGATGGATGGATAAATGAATTATTTGAAAAAATAGAAAGAATACGACGTGACAAACATTAATTTTTCTAGATGCTGCATTCTTACAATAAATTAACACTTGGTTAAGTTCTTAGAACGAATGCCTTCCAGGTGGATTTTACAAGGTCTCTGCATGTTGGCAGTAGTTTCTTCCATGAGAATAAAGCCATGTTTCCTAGATACTGTAACTATCAAGTTTATATTGGCTGGGTGTGCATGAGTGTGGATGATGATGTACAAGTATGCCACAGACTGCTGTACAACATAAAGACAGTTCATGTGAAGGAATGATAAGTAAATGGATGGATGGTTATGCCAGACTAAAGTCCTTCTTAGAAGAATTAGAAAAGAGCATTATGCAGCATTAATTTACACTAACCAGGACCATACAATACAGGATACAAATTATGAGTGAACAATTTGTTTGCTTTCATACATGCAGAGGCTATACTCTGTTAAAAATTTTGCACTATGCAACAAGGCTGTGTGAAAATGACTGATTTTAAGCAATTATTGTAATGTGGTATTTAATATGCAATTTTAGTTGATTTAATTTATTTTAAAATGCAGCACAAAGTTTGCACGCATGAGACAAAATGGCTTACATTACCTTACAATTTGGTTGAAAAAAGTTTAGTGGACAGATGTAATGTAGTACTTAATTTATATTTTAGAAAAAAACGAAAAAAACACTGAAACTTTAAATTTTAAATTCACAGCACTGAAAAGCATTTACTGTTTCATATTACTTACTTTTGTTAACATTAGGCATGCTCTTGATTTTGTTGGCCATGCATTTTCTTTCCTATTAATATGCATCAGCTTTGCCCTACCTAGCGTATTTGGCTTACTCAACAGGAATACAGTATGTCAGTAACCAAAGAACATTTTTAACATTCTATTTAAACCCAAAATTCTAAGGCAGTGTCTACGAATGAGAAGCATGCTTAAAAGGTTTGTGTTTAATAGAATGAACAAGTTCAAAATTAATAAGAGTAACTCATTACCTTTTATAAAAGTTAATTTTAACAAATATAAGCCTAAAAATGAATTAAAGCAATGCTTCATCTTCAAATTCCCCATGTATCTGACTCTGTGCATTTCAAGTAAGTTGCCTTACATGCTGAGTGCAAAGCCAAGTGTCCTTCCTTTGCCTATTTAGGGGCTGCCAGCACCACATTACATGACTTTTAGTGGGAAGGGATGTCAAACTTACAACTAACTGATTTCATCACCTGAGAATGTCAAATTACACAACAAGGAACTGAAAGGAATGACAAAATATGACTCCAAAATGTTACCCCCTTTTCTAATATCCAATAACACCCGATTTGGTGCTGTTAAGAATGCTTTCCAGGTACACCAAATCCCTTTTTTCTTCATGTTTTTTTCATTCTGTCATGGTTGATGAAACACACGAGATCAAACAGACAAGCCTCTCCTCTGATTGTGAGGTCAAAAACGTGCGTCTTCCTGTTTTTTTGTGGTAGCAATGCACACATTGTACTTCTGGATATGAGCTCATTGGTTACACAGAACCTGCTCCTAGAGTTTAAGAGAAATTGAAACTAGTTTGATTTTGCAGGTGCAATTTACCAACAGGTCAGACTGAGTCACTGATTATATCAATCAACATAACTGGCAGTCATGGGAGTGTGATTAGACATAACTTCAAGATTATATAAATGAAGTCTGTGACTGCAAATCACTGCAAATATCATGCATTGTGATAGGGCCTGAAAATAGCACTCGTGTAATCGGTTTGTTTAGTTTCAGAATCTATCAGTCGCCAGACACCTGACTTCTCCTTTTCTGCTACAATTTCCATTGCTCATGTCTTAAACTAAAATTTGGCTTAGCCCAATTTTCATTCATGTGAACCATATTTGTGTATTAAACAAAGATGTCCTGACTATGGCTGTTCTGAATGCTAAACCAACAGTAATTACAGATTACTGTTATACAGTGTCTTACAAAAGTACTAAGTCCAGACAGACAGACAGACAGACAAAAAACACTTTTAAAAGGTAAATTTACCTTTTGGATAATTAAAGAAGGTCAAAAACCACAAAACACTGAATTAAAAAAGAGCTAAAAATGTTTGACTACGATAAAAATAAGAGACCATTCACAAACAGCAATTATAAAAAAGGATTGTAATATAGAGAGTATAAAGCTGGGACTTCAGAAAATTTCCAATAAATGTATAAAATTGTACCTAACAATTTAGAGAAACAAAAGAAAGCAAATGGGATAACTGGAAAAACATATGATAAAATGTTTGCTGGGGGCAAGATACATACAACACAAAATTTGAATTGGGTATGGTGATGATTATTTCTATCACAAGTAAAAGTATTGTGCTTGAAAATCTGGTCCAACATGGTGGCCAGACAGGGGAAACTCCCACAGTCAGACTGATTGAATAGGCAAGAGTGATGAGGCAGTTTGAATAAATTGGCATATGTTACAGAAAAGTTAAAAGAGGCTACGAAGAAATATGACCTGAGAACAGACTGTAATTGAGCATAAAAGTAAAAAAAAAAAAGGTGATGGACTAGAAAATATAAACTTCAGCAAGTTTAATGCTCTGATAAATTAACCATCAAAAATGTCACCAAGAGGAGTGATGCTACACTCTGCCCAGCTCTTACAAAAGACAAGATAACCTCCTACTGTACATACAGGCTCTGCTCTTGGAATAACTTACTGAAATAGGATTCTTTTTCTGTCCTACAGATCCTTCCTTTCTGATAACTTGTTTATTCATTTAGTATCAATGGATATGACAGTGCTTAAATATTTACTTACTGCCCCACCAAATCTGATTAACTCAGCATATGCTTCTCTGCTGTTTTGCTCCTGTGCAGGTGAAAAAAATATAGTTAAAAAGTACAAAACACTAAATGGGAGGGGGGAGCCATACACAGGCTCCAATGGTGCCTTCAGTGTTTCTCAACCACTGGGTCGCAAATTGGTGTTGTTTGTAATTGTACTGGGCCTCTGGGTGTCCCAAGTTGGTTGCTGCTTCAATGATCATGATCGATTCACCAAGGGGGACTCAACCTACATTGGTTAGTCATGAAGACATCTGAGTGGGAAAAATTGGGTTGTCACGCCAGAAGTGTTGAAAAAAACTGCTTTAATGGAAAATGCCGCACTGTTTAACTGTAAAACTGCGACAAAGAAACACAGCTGCCCTGCAGAAACTTCCCCTTAAACAGTATTTCAATTAGAAACAAACACACTCTTACCTGACCCCTTTGCAGGATTAGCTACAGGCTTGCAGGTTTACTGCGTGACCTGCTTCTCTCTTAATATCTGGAACATTTAAAAGACCGAGCCACAGCCAACCTAATGGCTCACTCTCCAGTCCTCTCTCTGTCTGCTCTAGTCCCTGCTTCCAAGCCATTGAACCAGCTTGATGAGGAGGACTTTGTGTTCTTTTGACCTGGAAACAGGAGCTGAACCACCACGTTTGACAGCTGGTTTCTGTGTGCTTTTCTTCTGTTGTCAAACATACTTTCTGGATAAGGTCTTGTGTTTGTACCTGCCAGTTCAGCAATAAAGATTTTATTCTTTGGAAACCTGTTCCTTTTTCTAATCTCCTGTGCAGTGCCTGTTCTAATCTGCAGTGCCAGACGTGTCCCCCTGCTTAAGCAAGTACACATGCAGGCCCGTCTGAAGTTTGCTAGAGGGCATCTGGATGATCCAGAAGAGGATTGGTAGAATGTCATATGGTCAGATGAAAAAAACTCTACTCGTTGTGTTTGGAGGAGAAAGAATGCTGAGTTGCATCCAAAGAACACCATACCTACTGTAAAGCATGGGGGTGGAAACATCATGCTTTGGGGCTGTTTTTCTGCAAAGGGACCAGGACAACTGATCCGTGTAAAGGAAAGAATGAATGGGGCCATGTATCGTCAGATTTTGAGTGAAAACCTCCTTCCATCAGCAAGGGCATTGAAGATGAAACGTGACTGGGTCTTTCAGCATGACAATGATCCCAAACACACCACCTGGGTAACGAAGGAGTGGCTTCGTAAGAAGCATTTCAAGGTCCTGGAGTGGCCTAGCCAGTCTCCAGATCCCAACCCCACAGAAAATCTTTGGAGGGAGTTGAAAGTCCGTGTTGCCCAGCGACAGCCCAAAACATCACTGCTCTAGAGGAGATCTGCATGGAGGAATGGGCCAAAATACCAGCAACAGTGTGTGAAAACCTTGTGAAGACTTACAGAAAACGTTTGACCTCTGTCATTGCCAACAAAGGGTATATAACAAAGTATTGAGATGAACTTTTGTTATTGACCAAATACTTTTTTTCCACCATAATTTGCAAATAAATTCTTAAAAAATCAGATAAAGTGATTTTCTGGATTTTTTTTTTCTCATTTTGTCTCTCATAGTTGAGGTATACCTATGATGAAAATTATAGGCCTCTCTCATCTTTTTAAGTGGGAGAACTTGCACAATTGGTCGCTGACTAAATACTTTTTTGCCCCACTGTAAGGTCCCACAGTTGACAGTTCATGTCAGAGCACAAAACAAGCATGAAGTCAAAGGAATTGTCCGTAGACCTCCGAGACAGGATTGTCTCGAGGCATAAATCTGGGTTAGGTTACAGAAATATTTCTGCTACTTTGAAGGTCCCAATGAGCACAGTGGCCTCCATCATCCATAAGTGGAAGAAGTTTGAAACCACCAGGACTCTTCCTAGAGCTGGCAGGCCATCTTAACTGAGCGATCGGTGGAGAAAGGCCTTAATCAGGGAGGTGACCAAGAACCCGATGATTACTCTGTCAGAGCTCCAGAGGTCCTCTGTGGAGAGAGGAGAACCTTCCAGAAGGACAACCATCTCTGCAGCAATCCACCAATCAGGCCTTTATGGTAGAGTGGCCAGACGGAAGCCACTCCTTACTAAAAGGCACATGGCAGCCCGCCTGGAGTTTGCCAAAAGGCACCTGAAGGACTCTCAGACCATGAGAAAGAAAATTCTCTGGTCTGATGAGACAAAGATTGAACTCTTTGGTGTGAATGCCAGGCATCACGTTTGGAGGAAACCAAGCACCACTCATCACCAGGCCAATACCATCCCTGCAGTGAAGCGTGGTGGTGGCAACATCATGCTGTGGGGATGTTTTTCAGCAGCAGGGACTGGGAGACTAGTCAGGATAAAGGGAAAGATGACTGCAGCAATGTACAGAGACATCCTGGATGAAAACCTGCTCCAGAGCGCTCTTGACCTCAGACTGGGGCGACGGTTCATCTTTCAGCAGGACAACGACCCTATGCACACAGCCAAGATATCAAAGGCAGTGGCTTCAGGACAACTCTGTGAATGTCCTTGAGAGGCCCAGCCAGAGCACAGACTTGAATCCGATTGAACATCTCTGGAGAGATCTTAAAATGGCTGTGCACCGACACTTCCCATCCAACCTGATGGAGCTTGAGAGGTGCTGCAAAGAGGAATGGGCAAAACTGGCCAAGGATAGGTGTGCCAAGCTTGTGGCATCATATTCAAAAAGACCTGAGGCTGTAATTGCTGCCAAAGTATTGAGCAAAGGCTGTGAATATTTATGTACATGTGATTTCTCAGTTTTTTTATTTTTTAATAAATTTGCAAAACCTGAAGTAAACTTTTTTCACGTTGTCATTATGGGGTGTTGTGTGTAGAATTCTGAGGAAAAAAATGAATTTAGTCCATTTTGGAATAAGGCTGTAACATAACAAAATGTGGAAAAAGTGATGCGCTGTGAATACTTTCCGGATGCACTGTATATATATATATATATACACATATGTATAAATATACATATACATACACATATATACACACACACATATACCATCTATATACAGTATATATATATATATATATATATATATATATATATATATATATATACACACACTATCAATATATATATATATACATACATACATATATTTTTTTTTTTTTTTTTGTTCTTTATTTCGCCTTATACAATTTCTTGTATTAGGAATTTGGTAGTTTTCGCATACCCCTTGGGGTCAGAGCGCAGGGTCAGCCATTGTACAGCGCCCCTGGAGCAATTACAGGTTAAGGGCCTTGCTCAAGGGCCCAGCAGAGCAGTGGCCTTTTTGGCAGTGACGGGGATTCGAACCTGCAACCTTCGGGATACCAGCGTAGCTCCTTAGCCTCAGAGCCACCACTCCGCCCATATTTTGTCACAAAAGTAGACCATAAACATAAAAAATTTGGGGCAGCCACCCATATATTGTGCCTTGACTGCAAATGGGTTTAAATTGATTGAGATGATCACAGGTTCAAGTCCAAAACAGAACTGAATATAACAGGAAAAGATGGCGGCTTTAAAGCCCGGAACCGGAAGTGACATCATTTGGGACTGGACGTGACATCTTCCAGATCGGATGTGATATCATCACTGGCACCAGAAGTGATGTCTTTTATCCCAGATGTCTCCCAATCGCACATGTGTGACAATATATATATATGTGTGTTTGTGTGGTTTTCCCTTTGTCTTTTTGGACATTTTCTGGTCTTGAGTAACGCAATTTCAAATAATGATAAATTTGAATTCAGCTCTCAGTCCAAAAAGAAAGATATCAGTACATCTACCAACAAAACATGAACTCTCAGAGTACAAACGTAAAATATGTTGACACAAAGATTATAATATATACGGCATAATATTAAATGAGACAAAGTTCTATATCTAAAAAAAAAAAAAAAGTTTTCAAAACTGGACAAAAGAAAATGTAACCAAGTTAGCTGTTTGCTACTATGTTAATTGTACTTTATAAACTTCTGCTGTCTAAAGATAGTACAAAATTTAAAATATTGACAAAGAAATTGCATATAAACTAAAGAATAATACATTCAAAATACACATGCATACTAAAGGTTGCAAAAAACAAAAACTCAGTTCCTAATTTCATTATCAGTTTTTAGACAGACGGATAACACAAATCAATTAATTTAACAATAAAAGCTGTCCTTAAACTAAAGAATATGGTTCAAATATACAGTGATCCCCCACCTATCACAGAAGTTACATTCCAGACCAATCAGCGATAGGTGAAAATCCGCGATACAGAAAGACCATATAAATAAACTTTTTTTTTTTTTTTTTTTTTTAATAGTTTAAGACTTAAAATACCCATCCCACATGGTTTAAACACATGTAAACTTATTAAAACACACTTGTGGATGTCGGGCTAAGGATATGAGTAATATCTATTATAAAAATAAAACCTTGGCTGGGAGACGATGCGTGATCTTCTCGGAAGACAATTTGACATCCCGCGAGAGACATTTTAACGACACGCAAGACAAGGCAGTGAGAAAGAAGGACAGCTGCTGTACAGGCTTTTAAATGATCGACGCACAGAGCAACAAGCAGAACAGGTATCTTGGCAGAAGCAGCACAAAGCCAGTAGCTGATCCGTCCGCTTCTCCTTAGCGTGCATTCAGCTTCCCCCCTTCACAAAGGGAGCGGGAGAAACGTGAGGTGGCAGGAGTGTAGTGCGCCTCCAGGAGGGTCTGGGTCGGTTGAGCGAAGCAATCGAAACCAGATCATCTCGGAGAGACACTTTGACAACACGCGAGACTAGACATTACAACCTTAGGAAGCAAAACCCGTGATACGGTGACTTTTGCACGTCACGCCCTACTTACAAACAATTCAAAACGAGTTCACGGACATCTAACCTAGCAGTTGTTGGAATGCTTTTGGCAGACACACTTCAGGTGCTCCCAGCTCTTAAAACAACAACAAGCAGAACACGCAGCTCGCCAGCAGCAGCTGCAGCAAGCCAGCAGATGATCTGAGCGCTTCTCCTTAGCGTGCGTTCAGCCCTCACCCCTACATTTGAATGCTAGAAAATAATATTGATTTGCTGGACTGTAAATTTAGGGACAAAGAAAATCAAAACGTTTTCACTATCAACACTCAACAGATAACTTGACGTTCCTCAAAAAAATTTAACAAAAAAAAAGATTAAATCTGCAGCACTGTGGTGCATTACACCACTTTATCTTATATTTTAAATGTTAAAATAAATTACTGTATGGGTTAATCACAATTACTCTGTTTCATTATTATTAAACTTCTGCCTGTACAATGATCATTGAAAATGCTAATATCATTTGTACTGGGTAGTGTCGGAACAGAAATTATTTAGACAAAAAAATGCTTTCCCGCAGCCTCTCTGTACAGACACATACAAAGTGTACAAGACTTTTAGAGAACACTCATATTAACTTGAACAGCACGTCTCTCTCCAGTAATAAACTTTAAAAATCCATTGGCCCCTCATGCACTGTATGTCACTGTGAAAGAAGCTTTAAGTTCTTTGTCTTACTTCTCATAATCTGTGCATCTGAAAGCAAATTTCTCTAGAGGTTAAAACATTCATATATAGCACTTGCCTGTACCTTCACTCTAGAACAATTCTCCCACAAATTAAAGCTCAATGGTACTAGATCTCTATTTTTGCTTGTAGAGTGCTGCTTTTTACAGTAAACACAAAGTGCCTCTGGGTTGATAAGAAAAAAAGGCTGCCAAAATACTTCACTTTTTTAATTAGTGTAAACCAAAGTCAATTTTTTGGAAAATGTACTAATGATAAGCAAAAAAAATGTACACATACTTTCAAGAAAACACATACAACATAGAAACATGCTAGTTCATACATTGTATAATTCATTACCTATTCTTAAATCTCAAAGTTTTAAAGTTGCTTTCTTTCAATTGTTTGCCATCTTCCACTCAGAGCTTCTTTAGTACTGACTAGGCATGCCTTCAAATCTGAATCATTTTACCTAGATCATCTGGTATTAATAAGGTAACAGAAACTACTCAAACTGAATAACATTCCTCAATAACTTATGCAGACCAAAACCCAAAAGAATTGGATATTTTAAGTTCGTGTTAACTTGTCTTTTTGTTTGATGAAATAAAAATATACTATAAAACAACTTCTAGTAAGAGAGAGACTAATGTGTTTGGACTTTTGATAAAAATCTACTAAACAGCATAGGAAGCATTAAATGGCCTGTTTAAATTAGCTACTAAATACAACTCACGCTAAATCATTCAATACATTATTTTAATCATAGTTGGTTTTTGCATATTTCTGCTTTAATTTTTAGAACTGCATGCCTCTGGCACTCACTTCACTGAGTAAACAAGAACCATTTGTCAGTACTATACGGCCTCTGATAATGCTACTATAAGACTGACACAGAACTTACACTAAAAGTGAAGTTTTAGGGCGCAGTAATAAAATAATGTTAATCTACCTAAACTACATTCAGACACACCATTTATTTTTCATAAAATAGTCTTCCAGACTTCTCCTTTGGATTATGCTACCTTTAGAAATAGAATTATTTATATTTCATATGATTAAATGACTTCTCTCTCTTTACAGATAAGTGCTAATTGTTTTAATTTTCATCAAAGTCTACATTTATTGAATGTATTACTATATTGTGTAAGCAAGCAATGAGTCTAACTAATTGCAACACTGTTCCAGGATAGTTAAGAAAATAACTGTGATAATAACATTACACTGTTAAAAACATGTTTAAACGGTACACACTACAGTCTCTGACACAGTTATAAAGCTACTGGTTATACCTATAGAAAAAAAATGTCCAGGAGATTGTTTTACTTATTATGCAAACCACATGTAAAGCAATGGACCTGATATCAGCAAATATGCCATTCAGATTATGTTAGCTTCCAAGATTGACAGCAAAAGCACAGATATGACTTTTTTTAATCATTACACTCTAACTCAAATGTATTCTGTCTGGCATATTGTAAAAAAATGTTTTGCTCCAATTTCACTTCATTAACACACACAGAGCACCAGATCAGTTTTTCTTTGATCTTAGATTAAAGGAAGAATTGTCAAAAATAAATTAGTCAGAATAGCCCCCTATGTCTTAAGCACCTCTTTAGGAACGTGACTAATATCCTTTTGCATTGCAGCCAGTTTCTTGCAAGCACAACAAAAATTCCCAAACCCATTTTGCAGAACTGCTTCCAGAAAGCCAAAGGCTATTGTATGCATTGTAAATCTGCTTTCGGACAAAAATTCAAAAATACCACTTTCCTGAATCACAGGCAGAATACCTTTCTGCTCTTGCCTAAAAACAATAAAGATTTGAAACAAGGAGAAAAAAAAGGTGGAATAAAAAAATGAAAACAGATTTGGTATGGAAAATTTCCTCGAGTTCTGTGCCTTATATTAAAAACATTCTGCTCATGTCTTATTAAAAAAAAAGTACTAAATTACTACAAGGCTGTGCTCATACCAAAATAGACAGTTTATATTGTCTGTCCAAAGTAGCAATGGTCACTAGACAAATGTGGCAGATGTTTTCACTACATGCTAAAGCTGTAAACCTTCTACCTATCTATCTATCTATCTATCTATCTATCTATCTATCTATCTATCTATCTATCTATCTATCTACTGTAACAGAGTCAAGAGTGGCTCCAGTTGATTGAGTTCTGAGTGGTGTGCAAGACACTAGAATAAACTGTTAAGTTTGTGGAAGCAGAGTAACACAAAGCAATAAACTATGGTAAGTACCCATATTAAAAATATGGAGACAATGGTGTATGGTCAGTAATAATACATAGATCCACTTTGGAATGCAAATGACACTCTGCTAGTATTAGGAGGCTTAGTGTGTACTAATAAATCATTCCCCTACATCATTACACTTCCATCAATTACCTTTACCAGTGACAAAAGGAGGTACAAATCCATTTAGTCATATGGTATATGCCAAACTTTGAGCCTGCAATCACCAGAGAATTTCAGATTTGTCAGATCAAGTGATATTTTCCTAACCTTCAATAGTCCAGTTTTAAGGACCATGTACCTACAGTAGACTCATCTTCCTGTCTTTAGCTGTCAGGAGTGGAACCAGGTATGGTCTGTAGCTGATGTATACTATTCAGAAAGACGTGCTCTCTGAAAAGCATTTCGGCAAACCAATGTCATATACAGAAGGGCTGCCATTTAAGTATTTTTATCCTTTCCATTAGCTAGGAGGAATCTTTTATCATTCTCCTCTGACCACTTTTATTAACAAGGTGTTCTTACTTAAATATCAGCTTTTCATGGATGTTTTTTTTTGTTTACCATATGACTCCCTGAAAACCCTAGGAAGTAGGAAGTGAAAATCCCAGGAGCTGTTTTGAAGATGTATGAAACACCATGTATGGCACCAGCAACCTTACCATAGCCAAAGATGCTTAGGCCACATGTCATATATATTGAAACATTTGGTCAAACAACAATCAAACAATAATTAAACTACTTGGCCAGACCTTAAAGCTATACACAACATGATGATTTCCAGCCACATTAGATGTTTGATGGAGCAGGCTATTTGTGTTAAAAGGTAGGAACGCCTAATAAAGTGAATACTCTGTGTATATACCTTTTACTTTGGTTTTTTAACAAACCCCTAGTAGGTAAGACTTCCATAATGGTGAGGGAATGTTTGGCAGAAGCAGAAACAAAATATAAGTGGTCTCTGTTATTTGATGTTTCATGAACAACACATTTAAAATTAGAGGTTAGATCCTGATGAAAAAAGGTAACTGTGGATGGTTCCTGGATCACAACACTTGTGTATTATGAGTAGTTTGAGATCAAAGAACAGTAGGCAACAAACACAAAATCTACAAACTAGATATTTTCATCTATGGGGTCTGCATACAGCTGGCAATGGGTACACAGTTAAGGATACCTTGGTTATGATTAATTAGAAAAAGCACCACAAAATGCATTTTACAAGAATTAGTTACTATGGTGCAAAAACTCAAGGCAATGGACAAGACAGTAATGAAGAAATGTAATTTAATCTGATGAATTGCACTGTATGCATCATGGATAAGTAATAAGGACACAGTCACTAACACAACCGTACTTAACTTACAATGTACCAGGTTACAGAGTTCAATTTTTGTGCTTAGTGTCATTTTGTGTTTTATTCTAACCATACTTACAAACGTGTACAGGGCTCTATTCTTACCAACTGAAATTGGCACGTTTCTGCATTTCTTCCTGTAAGAAAGTGCATCTTCCAGGATGACACGGATTCCATCTAAATAACTTAGCATGTCTCCATATGGTTACATGAGTATTGCTAGGAATATCTTCTTAGGTCACTGCTTTCTGAATCCCAAGATGATGATAAATTTATGTGAGATCTTAACAGCATCTGAGTATTATTCCTCTCTTTCAAACAGGTACACTTTGAAAGAATTCAACAAAGAAGAATGGTGGTACATCCCAATTATCAAAGTCTATATACTGGTGCTATAAGCCATACTAGCTGTTTTGGCAGCATGTGATGGTCCTGTGTTTGACTGAATGACTTCATATTGGCATTTTCATAAATTTGTCAATAATTTTACTATTTCCAAATCTATTAAAAATTATAAAAAAAATTGTAAAAATAAATCAAATTATTAAGACATGGTCAGTTAGGCAAAAAAATAACAATAACAACAAAATGTGTCAAAATTGTATTAAAAAAAACATTACTTATCTAATTTTTTTATTATGTATTATTATTACAGTTTATCAACTCGACAGACTTCCCCAGATGTCAATGTTAGTTAATGGCCATAAAAATCTGCTCAAATCCTTTTTTTTTTTTTTGTTAAGCATACAACAACTTGGTAATGATTTAAAATGCAGCTCAAAAAGGTTCAATATCTACAGCGCCAGGAGTATCTTACTTTATTCCACTAGTTGTCATAAAAAATTCATAAACTTCTAAAACGGGAGTTCTAACTTGCTGAAAAAGGTCCTTTGTTTGAAAGGCACTGCTTATATTATGCTTTGTATGCAGTTCTTCTTAGGTAACAGAACACTTTTCTTACAAACAGGAGCAGCATGGAACATGTACCAAACCTGCCCCCCTACAGTTCAGCAAACCATCTTTAAATTTCTGCCTGGCAGCAATCCATGAGCCTGTCTCTCTGTTTTCACACAGCTTTGTGTAGTACATTTATGTTAGCTGGGTTTTGTTGACTTTCAAGTGATACAGGAACATTTTTTAGAAACCTTACTTGTAAAGTAATACACATTAC
Organism: Erpetoichthys calabaricus; assembly: GCF_900747795.2. Classification (NCBI taxonomy): domain Eukaryota; kingdom Metazoa; phylum Chordata; class Cladistia; order Polypteriformes; family Polypteridae; genus Erpetoichthys; species Erpetoichthys calabaricus. Next base: position 13,113,601 of record NC_041402.2, on the reverse strand, counting down.
ACAAGTCTGAGTTATTTATAAACTGCATTTTCAAGCATATTTATTTTTGATACATTTTAAATAAAGTAGGCAACATTCAGTTATATAAAAAATGGACAACCAAGTTGCTTTTTAATCAGCCATACTGCTTATCTGACTAAATAAAGTAAAATTCTTAAAAAAAAAATAACTCTTTGAAACATACCATAAATAAAACAAACACACTTTAATATGGCTCCTATATGTAAAAGTTGTAATTGGCTCCACATACTGTATATACCATAAATTTATCCAGTACTTGTGCCCAAACCGAATACATTCCCACTTTAATGGAATTGATTGATGGAATAATACAAAAAGAAGTGGGGCCCACTAGTAAAAGAGATATTCTCTTTAAGAATAATAGATTTCTGATTCAACCTACTACATTTTTTCCTTTCGGCATCTTGCACTCACAATTGAAGCCAAGAGCTGACTAGAGTACTTTAAATGTATGAACACAAAATTTGTCAGAATAGTAAATTAAAGAGGAACATTCATAATGTCAATTTCACCTACCAAAGAAAAAAAAAGTAATTTTGTATTTTTTTTCTTGTTGCTTGAATGCAAAATGGTAAACATAGGGAAATCAGGTAATTAATATTTTTTTCATTTTGCTGTCTCCCTGGCACTTCATATATCATCACTTCAAATATTTATCCACTAACCAATCTAAGGAGGAGAGTTACTGCATCGAGTGGAGGAGTTTAAGAACCTTGGAGTCTTGTTATTGGGGAGAAAAGGGATGGTGAGATGGACAGACGGACAGAGGAGGCAAGCACAGTTATGCTATCACTATAGCGATCCATGGTGATGATAAAGGATCAGAGCCAGAAGGAGAAGCTCTCAATTTACCAGTCGATTTATGTCCCTACCCTCACCTATGGTCATGAGCTTTGATGAGCACTTTATTAGGGTTCCCTGTCAGGTACACTGTTCCATCGAAATCTTCTACCTAAACCCACTGACTATAATTTTGATTAAGATCTGGTGTCTTGGGGGTGACTGAATTAAGCTGATCTCAGTGACACATTCCAAGAACTTTTAAAGAAAAGGAGAAAAAAGGGCCTTCATGTATGGGTACAAAGTAGCCTTATTAAAGAAATAAAGAGCCTTTGATATGGGTGCCATCTGACTTACAGAAATGTTCAGATAGTCTGTGACATTCAAATGTTGTTCTGTTGCTTGTAAGCACCCAGAAGTAGGAAGATTAAAGGCCATCTGATACTCCTAAGCCACCATTAGCTGTATGTTTTCTGGGTAGTGATAATCAACACTGTTACACCTAGAATAGTGTAATGTGTGGGAGATCCAGAAGGATTGCCCTTCCTAATGCACTAATGCTAGTAGTGTGTTCAATACATAATACATTTATGCATTCAGCGCTTTGTAAATCATAAACTTTGCTCACTTTCCCCTTCAAAATGCATTCTCACACACACAATCCTTCAGTATTTTCCAATTTACTTTAAGCAGAATTATATACAAATATAATGCTGTCACTGACTGAGAAGTTCATTACATGGAAAACATGTCAATTTATTTATATAGCACATTTTAAACAACATAGAAATGCTGTGGCCAAAGTGCTTTACAATAAAAGAAGAAAAAAAAAACATACAGTTAACATAAACAACATAAACAGAAGTAAAATAAATGAACATAAGTAAAATAAATAATAAATAGAAGTAAGATTACATAATCTCAATGAGGAAACCATCAGTATTACTGAAGGTCACGAAAGCAAGTGAATAGAAATGAGTCTTTAATCTTGCTTTGAACAGTTCAATTGTAGACGACTCCTTTATGTAATGAGGTAAAGAGTTCCACAAGCGAGGAGCAGCAGCTGCAAAAGCCCTGTCCCCCTTAGTTTTACACTTGGTATGAGGGACAACAAGAGACAACTGACCAGAACATCTACTCAAAGACATACTCAAAAAGTATTACTTGTGCAAGTAGTAAACTAGGTAGCCAAGCCAACAAGGCATCAGCAACTTGCAAAGACAAGCATAAACCTGATTTAAAAACTACAGACACACCTTTCCTAAAAAATACATTAGACATTAATCAAAACAGTTTGCTTGCTAAAACCATCCATTTTATACACTTGTTGTTTTTTTTTTGCTCCAGGTTTCATGGAACTGCAATCTATCACCTACAGGCATAAGACAGGAACGAAACAAAACAGGTATACTTACAAAATGTCATATATTCTGCACTGTTCTGTTCTTCACAGCAAGTAAAAAACCATTTTTCCACTTGATACATTTTTCAACATAATCAATTGCAACTTTATATAAGAAAAAAGTAAAAACATATATGTAATGAAATACTATGAGGAAAAGAAACCACACATATCTGCTGTCTTTGGTTTGTAAGCAACATAACATCCTCAGATGCTATTATTCATTTGTGTTTATTACCTAGAAAACCATACCTATGGACATCAGAAATGTTCTAGGTTAAGTTATTGTTATGTAAAAGAAAGTTGTTGATATGGGAACTGCCAATTGACCTAGAGAGTTTGTTTTTTTTTCTTAAAAGAGATGGTTTACCTCATACTGAAAAGCAGCAAAATAAAAACCAACAAGTAAAGCTTTGAAATTAGCCAGAAACCACATAATCTCATTTCTCAATTTCATGGAGTTTAAGCCAAGCCTGTTTGCATAAGGTTTCCCTCCAATGGCTAAACCAAAATGTTAATCCACACTGTAACTCAATTCGATTTTCCACCTGACAGGATGGGAATATAGCACTTAACATTGAGCTACACTGCTCTTTTGAAGCTATGACTTATTCTGTGCACTTTATAACAGTGTCTACAAGGAACATGGAAAGAAGTGTTTTTGATTTTATTTATCTGAAATAAGTTATGCACAGCACTCTTCAGATTACAAATGCAAATAGTAGCAGTACCATCTTTTAAATGAACAATTTTTAAACTAGCAAAAACACACACATCTTTGAATAAAGAGTGTGTTGTTACTGTGAAAACTAAACTTTATTTTTTTTTTTTTTAAATAAACAGCTCAAGGTGGCTTATTCAATACATTACAAAGATAAAACACTAGGTATTGTATATGACTGGTGTAATAAATGTCTGGAAATATTTTTTTGTGATCAAATTTCTATAGGAATGAAACATTACAAGAAGAAGAAAGAACATAAGCCATTATGAATGAACATGATGTTGCAAAAATATCCATTCTGTCATTTAGTTGACCTACTCTATAAAATGTCAAGTCTGGCCCTATTAACAAATCTTTCATTGCAATCTGCAAAACAAACCAAGTGAATATCTTTATTCTGCTATAGGAAAGATGAACATTGAGCATTGCAGAAAGTGAGTATTTATTTCAGGTTTTTAAAATAAATTTAGAAAAATATCACAATTCTTAGTCTACAAATTCTTCAAAGTAAAAAAAAAAATCAATAAATTAAACAATAGAAGTTATGACACACCGCTATCTGATTAAATGCTTCTGGAAACCTCTACCTGTGTTTTTATTTTTGCTGAAGAGCCGAGCTATAAACATTATGCAAAATTTACTTTCATCCAAGTTAATCATTTCCACTAAAAACTTTCAAATTATATTTATTAAAGCAACATATTAAAAGACACACTTCATCATAGTCGTTGTTTTTCCCCTAATAATTCCCTAAAATGACCAATGTTAAGTAGCAATGGATATGACAGAATTAGTACAACAGGGCAAATACAGTATGTGGTTTATTGAACCAACTAACAAAATAGTTTATACAACTTAGGTGTTGGTATTTCCTAATTACTCCAAAACTGTTTCCACTAGAATCAAAAATTGTAGCAAGACCCTATGAATATTTTAAAGGTGATCTACTTCCTTTCAGATTTCACCTATAAAGTAGAGACAGCTATAGCATGGACTACATCAGTAGACTAATGCTTAGTTTAGTCTGGCCAAATTCCTTGAAAAACCCTGAAATAATTCCCCTTTTAAAATTTCCTTCAACCTAAATGCCAATGATATTTTCCATTAATATGTTGAAAAAATACAGCCTAAAACATGGAACTGTCAATTAAGTTTTAACTTAGCTGCTTACCTTTCTAAACATTCCCCTTGCATCAATTAATTAAAACTTAAAGATCTTTACTTCCAAGAATGTTATGTAAAATTGGGCATAATTTTGACTAAACAATTCAATGATTCAATTCGACAACAGAGCATTCGGATGACAGAAAAACATTTGTGTAATGCTAACTTGGCCAAAATGCCACACACAGATTACTTTACTATGAGCTCCACTTTAGGAATGCAGTAAATTTATGTAGTGAAGAAGTGCCATGAGTTACTTGACAGAGCATTAATATTGTAACATGAAAACATTGTGTGAGTATTATGTATGAATCTATGTGTGTCTATGTATGTGTGTGTGTAAATATTATATAAGCTGTCCCCCGAGACTCCGCCCACGCAGTAGTGAAACAGGACAAACTTTCAAAATCAATAAACAAACAGGTATCGCTAACTAAGCAGAGGCAAAGTACATTCCAAAATGTGGCAAGAGATAGACTGATTTAAACGGAGGCCAGCAAGTGACTGAGGAGGGCCCCACCCCCTACCGTCAGCTCGCAGCCGCTCTCTTGGATTTGCGCAAAAAAATCAGTGCCGCAAGCGAACTATGATACTAAGCGAGATGAGAAAAGTTGCAAAATCAAGCAGAATGTTCAAGCAAATTATAGAAAAAAAACAATCAAAATCTGTTATGTGGCTCTCTCATTCGCTTGCTAAGTGGAGGCAAGGTACTCTCCGAGGCTGGCATGTGAGTGAAGAGTGCCCCGCCCGGCTCCCCACTCCTGTGCAATTACTACACAGCAGCCCTAATACTATGTATTATGTACAACTGACAATAAACTTGAACTGGACTATGATATTCAAAAAGCACCTATTCTACTGAAGTTGGTTTTAGACTATAATCATTATTACAAATGGCTTGAGATACCTTGCTAAGTAAAATATTCTATCTTCCAGGAAAAGTTCTGAGGTCTCATGCAGAACACCATGCGTAGAATTCACACTAAAACATGGCGAAAGGACAAAAGCGGAAATGTGTGTACGCACAAAAAAAAATCCAGATCCATAAATCTGTGTGTTCGCCAACTTCCACGTTCTTCCGCTCCATAAACCCTGATCAACTTGAAAAGTAACGCATGTGCACACATCTACTGCCCCACCCAAACTCCACCCAGAATTACGCCTCTTTGAATATGCAAATCAATATAAATAGCCCTTAAGCTCAGCATTCTGTGAAAAGGCAATGGCAAAAGCATGTTGGAAACTAGAAGAATTTCAGCGAATATCAAGTGGATTGTTGGTTTAAACAGTGGCATAAACAACAAAAGGAAGTTGATTGAGTGACATAGAGTGTCAGAGAAACTTGAAAGCTTAAGTTCACAAAGTCGCACAGTGCCCCAAATAAAAAAGAAGTTGTCAGATATCAAAGTCGCGGTGAAAAGGCGAGTCGTAGCCCACTGTCTGAGTTTCATATGAAAGCTTATCAGAGTACAGAGAAAAGGAAAAAAAAATAGGGACAGACTGAGAAAAAAGCTTGAAATGTCAACTTTAATCTCGAAATTTCCACTTTAATCACATAGTTTATTTGTCATTAAATTAGAACATCATCTTTAAATAGGTTAATTTACTAGTTTCTCAAATACCATCGTAACTAAAGTAGCACGTTAAATGCTTTGTTTTGCATGTTCTTCTATGTGCTGTGTGTGTGTGAATCACTACGTGCTTCTTAAACAGGCTTTCTCTTCCTCCGAATGGACACAGAATCGATTACATTCGTGATATTACAGCTTTCTGAATAATTAAAATACTGAGATGCATACTTGATATCATTTTCATGATGATAGGAGTTAAAGCATGTTATTAAACATGGGAACACGGTGGTGCAGTGATAGTGATGAGCTGGCGCCCTGTCCAGAGATATTTCTTGCCTCCCACAAGATGCTTGCTGCGGCATGCGCAACCTTCAATGAAATAATTAATTGCAGCAGTACTGTCTCTTTCAAACATACTAACTTCCAATTCTTGTCCTTCCTTTTCTTTCCCCAAGTAACCAATCGGCACACAATCAGCTCTGTAATAGATGTTAAGCCATCTGTAAGCTTAGAATGCTGATTCTCCAAAACTTTTAAGGAACATTGAAATATCTTCGTAGTACATGTTTAATTATTCCATCAATCTATTCTTCCAGTGTCGTGCCAGCACCCGCAAAAATACAGCACGAGGCAGGAACAATCTTTGAACGGAGTGCCAGCTCCTTGCTAGCGTTGCGACACCATGTCTTCACATGTTTAATTATTAACAATACAGATTATTTAAATGATGTTAACATTTTATCTGTATAATGTAATAAACATTTTTGCTGCATTTCATCTTAAAAATGATATCGTCGTCATATGTAAATACACGCTAAAGTGACTCAGGTTGTGCAATATTATAATTATATCGCAAGTTTACAGTGAGGTAATTGTGCTAAAAAGTACAAAAAGTTCCACAAGGAGCACTTGATGGACTGATTATAGTTCATGGGATGAAACTGTTTCTGAACAGCGAGGTCCGTACAGGAAAGGCTCTGAAGTGTTTGCCATATGAGAGCACTTCAATAGGCAGCATGGCTGAGGCAGCGTGTGCTTGATGCTGTATACCGATAATTCTCTTTCCAATCAGCTGCTGTAAAGCTGTGATTCCACACTCAGATACAGTGATATAAATACTCCGAGTGGTGCAGTGAGAGTAATACGGAAAAAGATGATCCACTGTGGCAACCCCTAACGGAAGCAGCTGAAAGAAGAAGAAGAAGGTGCAGTGAGAGGAACAACGCTAAAGCAGCTATGGTATTTGGAATAGTTTGGCCATTCCGTGGACCATTATATTGTTACAAGTTAAGTACAATTAGATGCCTTAAACTAATAAACAATATGTGGTTAATTTCAGTGTATTTATAAAGCAGCGTCAGGGATGTACATCTAAAAAAGAAAGGGAAACCACACTGGAACAAAAGCACTGCTCTGACGCTGGGAGCCGCCAGTTTGCAAAACTGAGCAGAGAACTTGCATATGCCAAGGTTTTAGCTACCATGAAAATGTGCATGGCTTTACGCCATGTTTAGTTTTTATACATTGTGATTTGAGCATGGAAACAGGCTTTACGAAACATTTTTGTGTGTATGCACTGTTTATACATGAGGCCCCTGATCTGTGCCACAAATCCCTATGAGAAACTACAGGTGGTTTCAATATAGATCAAGTATGATTTGGGGTGGACTGGATACTAGGAGCTACATAGGAGATGATTCTCAGTTCTGCAATAAATTAAACGTAAGCCACGTAAAACCAGGTAACCGAAAAAGATAACATGCATGACTAATACTCTTTTTCAAATCAAGAGTTGTAATGCATCCATCATCAAATCCAGATAAACTACATTAAAGAGTTTGCAACTATTGTGACAGCACTGGGGCCAAGTCAGGAACCAATGATTTACAAAGTGAAGACATTTTCAATAATATATACTTATGAATTTTACTGAAACTATATTTGTTCAGGGTTTTTGTTCAAGGTTAAACTGCAAAAAGCCTGAGCAGAAATTAATATAATAAAGTTCAGAGGAAACTATGTAATATTTATGTAAATAATTAATTGACTACCGAAAATGTCAGTCACCAGCATGTTAACTATAGAAGTAAATCATTAAAACACATTACATACAATAATGCAGTATTTGCTCAGGGCAGACACTCTCACAAGGTAGGATACAAATCTACAATGTTGGGACTCAATCAGTCCTGCAAGCAATGCTTGCCACAAGTACTTTTATGTATTCTGACTATAGTAAATAAAAACATTGTGAGTTTTTATACATTTAACGAGCTGTATATACCCGGCGTTGCCCGGGGCAGAAGTAACCTAATCGGTCAAACACTTACATATATACCAAAGTAAACCTAATCGGTCAAACAGTTACATATATAAAAAAAGCGAACCTAATCGGATAAACAGCTTCATATATACAGAAGCGAACCTAATCGGACAAACAGCTAATCTATATACATAAGCAAACCTAATTGGTCAAACAGTTACATAAATACAAAAGCAAACCTAATCGATGAAACAGCTTCATATATACAGAAGCGAACCTAATCGGACAAACAGCTAATCTATATACATAAGCAAACCTAATTGGTCAAACAGTTACATAAATACAAAAGCAAACCTAATCGATGAAACAGCTTCATATATACAGAATCGAACCTAATTGGTCAAACAGTTATGCATGTGCAGAATGATTTTACAAACATTATGCGTGTTAACAATCATTAAAAAGAAAAGATTGAGGAACTCTTCTTCTATATGTGATGAAGCCACTAATAACACAGATTTTTTTCAGGACCCAGCTGTTTCATAACTAAACTACTGCCACCCCAAAGTAATGCCTAATAGTGGTTTTTGGGGTAGCTGTGGAATAAAAAGGGTGTTTTTTAGTCAGTAAGAATCTGACACTACCCTTCAGTACGGGCTGAAGGGTGCCTATGTAAGGTTTTACATCCTTCCCGTATGGAAAAAAAAACATAGTAAAGTTTTTTTTGATCATTATAGATAATCTCAGTCAAATCGAAGTACGCATTCTCTATTTATTTTTATCTCATTTTTACTTTTTCACAAAGCCATCCCATGCCAATTTGTATGAATAAACTTTTGGTAGAGAGTTAGCAAAAGTTTATTCATGCACATATTTTAATACGGATAATCTATCTCTAATCAAGGTTCTCATTTTCATTCTAATTTAAAATAATAATAGATACTAATTTTTTTCTTCTGTTTTAGAAAAACCAATCTATGCCACCTACGTCTTCGTCAAGTCAGCTTCATCCAGCTTTATCACATATAGAAGAAGAGTTCCTCAATCTTTTCTTTTTAATGATTGTTAACACGCATAATCTTTGTAAAATCATTCTGCACATGCATAACTGTTTGACCAATTAGGTTCGATTCTGTATATATGAAGCTGTTTCATCGATTAGGTTTGCTTTTGTATTTATGTAACTGTTTGACCAATTAGGTTTGCTTATGTATATAGATTAGCTGTTTGTCCGATTAGGTTCGCTTCTGTATATATGAAGCTGTTTCATCGATTAGGTTTGCTTTTGTATTTATGTAACTGTTTGACCAATTAGGTTTGCTTATGTATATAGATTAGCTGTTTGTCCGATTAGGTTTGCTTCTGTATATATGAAGCTGTTTATCCGATTAGGTTCGCTTTTTTTATATATGTAACTGTTTGACCGATTAGGTTTACTTTGGTATATATGTAAGTGTTTGACCGATTAGGTTACTTCTGCCCCGGGCAACGCCGGGTATATACAGCTCGTATACATATACACACATACATGCAGTTTTAATAACACAGAAATCAATATAAACATTAACATCATTATCATATGAGAATATGAAGTAATATATAAGAAGCACATTTCATATAAATATAAATTATTAAACAGTAAAATCTTCTTCTGTAATTTGCTACCGTGGCAATTTGTGTGTTTGTCCAGGATTTTAAATGACCTGTAGCTCGCAAACCGTTGCACCTATACACTTGAAATGTGGTACACATATAGTACGTCACGTCTACTATCCGCTTTATGGGTGATGATTGTTTTAGTCTTTTTATCTTTATTTTATTTTATTGTACAATCAAGTCGTATCTGCGCACAGCAGGGCAGCCGTGGGCGGATGCGTATGGTGTATTCACTCGATGTTATCGTGCATTGCGCTGTCAATGGTATTTTGATAAAAGAATTTGAACAACATATAAGAAGCGTATAAATTATTAAACAGTAAAACATTAACATTTAAGAAGTAAAGTTACATTAAGTACTACTGCTGTGCCTTTGGGTATACCTCATTTTTTGTTTGCCCATTACATGCTTAAATGTATACATTTTTTGGTGCACCTACCCGAGAACACGCGACATATAACCGAGCGTGGGGGCAGCATGGATTTTAAACACGCGTTGAGTTGATGTGCTGGTCTCCCTCGTGAAATAACTGGTAATGTTTGACTAAAATCTACAGCGAGTAAAACGACATTAGCTCCTATTTTTTTTTTTACAATCTCTGAGATGTTGCTTTTTTCGGTTCAAGGCTTCATAAGCTCTTTTATGTTGTATGGTGTACTTATCCCAAACCATCATCTTTGAATGTTGCAAGACTTTCGCCTTGTATGTAGATCAGGGTAATTACATTCATTGCATTCCTAGTCTGAATCACAATGTGATTGTATGGGTGGTTACCTGGCACTGTAGGGTTGCCACCCGTCCTTTAAAATACGGAATCGTGCCGCGTTTGAGAATGAAATTGCGCGTCCCGTTTTGAATCAATACTGGACGGGATTTATCCCGTATTTTTTTTATCATTTTTTTTTAAAGCAGCGTCTCATGCAAATCATCCCACACGCATTTTATGAAGATGCCGCCTTTCCTACTTTTGATTGGGTAATACTTGATGTCATCGTTAGTTTGATTGGTGTTTTTAACTGTCCAGTGAGTAGGGCGTGTCTTTCAACCGTAAGCAGATTTTTTGCACTGGTATCACTGACCTCCACGACGGCAATGTTATACGTCAAAAATAAATTACGATAAATGACGATTTTAGCGATACTTTATTATGACGGCGGCTACATAGACACGATCAAATAAAAACAAAAAAATCAAATAATCATTCTACATTTTCAAAACGTCGAAAAAACGACGGAATGAAAAAAAGGCCCACCCGACAACCCACCCATTCCATTTTTATATATATAGATAAGTGATAAATGTTAGAACTCACTATGGAATGCAAAATCTCCAGGTAAGGGATGTCAGCAAGGCAACACAGAAAGACATTGTTTTTTTCAGATTATTATGTATTAATAAAATAATATCATAGACAAACAGGCTTCGGCCCCTAATAATCCTAAATGGACAAAGTGGCTTTGAGAATGTTATGTTACTTACTGAAAACTGGTTTGAGTTTAAAGTCAGCTGCACTCTTCCATGTTGCTGATCACAATTCACAAAGCATGCACTTATTGGTTTAGTATATGTAGTGACGTGTAGGTATACAGTGCTTTGCAGTAGTAGTCAGATAATGCTGTCTTAATATTTTGATGATTAATATGAATATGAAGAAGAAAATAGTTGTGCAGTGATTTGATACCAAGTATAGGTATTACAGTGATACAGGTACTAAAAACTACGATAAGAGTATTTGTAATGTGAAAATTCCATTTCTAATCTAATGCAACAGAAGATCCATCTTATTCACTTCAATACACCATCACATGACAAATGCAACATTAACTGAATTCAGTTTCTTTTGCCAATCTGAAAAAGGTTTAGTATACATATTGTCCTATCAAAATCCGGTGCCACTAGGCCATTGTTTTAGCAGTCCTGTGTCAGTTTCATGGAGAAGATTTCTGTAATTTCAATATACTTTAATACCACTACATTTTACTGATAGTTTTTGTAACTTTTTCCTGTGGGGAAATTTAAATTAAGGTGTTCAAAATGACCTTAATTAACCACATGCCTCAGTGTACAATAATACTAGTTTCCATCCATTCAGAATAAAAGTACTTGTATTTCCTTGGGGTGGTTGTGAATAATAAGCAAAGATTTCACCAGGAAGATCAAGAAACTCTGAGGTCAGCCAAAGGAAAAAAAAAAGTTCATTGAATAGCACAGATCTGAAGTAGTATTGCATTTCTCAGCATATCATTTAAATGCTAAGGGGCCAACTTTTCATTCTAGTCTACAGGACAGCAACTTCAACAACTGCTTATTTAAGCTCAGTTTGCTTGTTTAATTATATATTTATCCAGTGTGATAATACACCACAAATACATTAGATGTAAAATTACTTACTTAAATGCATCTTAGTACCTAGGGACCACCAATAACTATCCCCCATCTAAGGTGAACAGGCCAAAAAGCCAGAAACCTATAAGGGATGCCACCCAGTGTAAGGCCAATAATAATTCTGAGACAATGCTAGAGGTCTATGACTAAAGAAAACATGTCAAGGTTCTGAATACAGAAATCTCAAAATGTGTGTGAAGAAACTGTGTGGGAAAAAAGGAAAAAATAAAATAAACTATATTCTCAAATTAAACAAATGTAAAATTACAATGTTCAAGTCTGCTGTAAACCCTCCTTAACACGGCACATCACTATGTCCACAACACCCTGACTGTCAAGGAAGGTAATAATACTGCATGTTGCTTCATATAAGTAAGGACTGATAAGCTTGTTAGGATTAAAGTAGAAAGAAGCAACACAGAAGACAGTATTATGGAAAAATATCAAGAAAGTTAAATATTTAAGTTAAGGAAGACTTCACTGTTTCATAGGAGAAAGTTTCAAAATGTAATACCAAAGGCATGTAGGAGCACATTAAGAACAGCACAATCTCTTCTTGACTAACCAAGTCACAGTCCTATGTTCAACCTTAACAATGTCAGGTGAGATCAGAATTGCTATTTATACATTATTCCCATAAAAGTTCAGAGCCTGACAAGAACAATGGTCAAAAAGTACCTTGCTTTGACATGTTATTTGTCCTGCATCAAAAATAATGTAAAGAAAATATTTGCAGTTTCTCTGTTTAGAGTTGCTTCCTACCATACCATTCAAGTGTTGAATACAAGTATGGCTGCATCATTTTTAAACTTTAGAAAAATGAGAAACAATGGTGCATTTGTTCAAGAATAAATTACACTGTGTTCACTGCCACCTAAAGAGCTCCTTTACATGCTGTCGGAGGAGCAGCATATCTAAAAATGAAATGAGTGAATAAGTGAAAATCTGGAGTGAGGATTAAAATCACAAGCTCATCCAAGGATGGAAGAGACAAAAATCTGGAGAAAGGATAAAAGTAAGGTGGAAAGGATTCAGACCTGGCCTGAATCCATATAATGAGAAATGTGCGAATGCTTTTATATACTGTAAGTTGCACGAACTGTTACGTCTCATGGCAAGTTCAGGTACTGTGACGTTTTGGGTAGTGTTTAGAACTGGCTTAAATCTCTTATTTCAGATGCTGTTTAAATGCTGGACAGCTTTCATCAGACTGAGTGTAAAAAGCAGTGGGGGGACTGGAGATGTATGTACAGCAATGGAAAAAAATGGTTGCACATTACAATTAAAAGAAAATGTGTGATTAAGACATTGAAATGCAGACTAAATTCATCCAAATTACTGTGCAGGGAAATAAGTTACATGATCCTACCTGATTCACTGTTACCAATATCGTAATGATGGATAATTGTGAATGCTGGTGACTTCAAACAAGGAAACAAACATCTATCAGCATATTCCATTTATGGGCTACAAACTGGGCCTGCTCTATTTAAATAATGATGACTTTAAATATAAACCTGTGGTATCATCTGAGCAGGTGTTACCTCACCTTACTGCCACCTATTACCCTGTTATTGACAGCATCTGCCCTTTATTATCAAAAACGGAAATTCGTATGCATGTTTGGAGGGATATTGTTTGATTTTAATATTATAAATATAAAAATGTTTATTTTCTCTTTGGGCCAAAAAATATAATTAATCTATCTATTGAATGAAAGTACTTTATGTTTAAAAATGCAGTATTATTTTTTATATTACCTCAAGAGCACAGAAGGTATCAATAGTTGGCTTCAATATGCAATATGCAATAGTAGACTTCTAGAGCAAAACCCAAATGTGACACATTTGCCACCATTTAAAATATCTAGCACTATAAGCCATTTTTGAATAAATTATCTTAGCCCTTTGAGGAGGGTGTTCAGCTGGTGCTTTCTTATTATCTTAGCAAAATGTTTAAAACACACAATATTAATATTATTTTAACATCTGTCTACTATCTAGCAATTAAGCAATCCACAAAGTATCTAAAATATTATTATGAACTTCTGCTCACAGTTCTCAACACTCCAATCCACTCTACAGGAAATGACAAGGCACGAGCTACACTAAATGGCTAAACGTTTGTGAACACCTGACTATCATACCTATTTGAGGTGGTTGGACATCAAATTCCAAAACTATGGGCATTAATAAGGAGTTGCCCCACACTTTCTACTTTGTGGCAATAACACCCTCCGCTTGAATGGAAAGGCTTAAATATTGGAAAGTGTCTTTGGGAATTTATACCCATTCAGCCAAAAGAGCATTTGTGAAGTCAGGCACTGGTGTTGGACAAGAAGATATAGTTTACAATCAGCATTCCAATGTATCTCAAAGGTGTCCAACATGGTTGAGTTCAGTGATGGAGAAAAAATAAATAAAAACTTCCTAATAAAGTTAATTAATCTTTTCAGTAGCTGAAAATTATATTTAATTAATAATAATAATAATAATACATTTTATTTGAAGCGCCTTTCAAAAAACTCAAGGTCACTGTACAATCAGGTTAAAAAATAAACATTCAATAACTAGACAATTTAAAATCCAAATAAAACATCAGATAAAACAGCAATAACAGTTACAATGAATAAGCAATTTTGAACAGATAAGTTTTAAGATTAGCCTGAAATTGGTGAAGGGTAGTCATATTCTTAAGATAAGCAGGTAATGAGTTCCATAAGGAAGGTGCCGATCTGCTAAATGCGCGATATCCCATCGTAACAAGACGTGCTGGTGGATTATTTAAGTTAATGGAAAAAGAGGATCTGAGCATACGAGAGGGTTTAGTGACGATAGATAGATAGATAGATAGATAGATAGATAGATAGATAGATAGATAGATAGATAGATAGATAGATAGATAGATAGATAGATAGATAGATAGATAGATAGATAGATAGATAGATAGATAGATAGATAGATAGATAGATAGATAGATAGATAGATAGATAGATAGATAGATAGATAGATAGATAGATAGATAGATAGATAGATAGATAGATAGATAGATAGATAGATAGATAGATAGATAGATAGATAGATAGATAGATAGATAGATAGATAGATAGATAGATAGATAGATAGATAGATAGATAGATAGATAGATAGATAGATAGATAGATAGATAGATAGATAGATAGATAGATAGATAGATAGATAGATAGATAGATAGATAGATAGATAGATAGATAGATAGATAGATAGATAGATAGATAGATAGATAGATAGATAGATAGATAGATAGATAGATACTTTATTAATCCCAATGGGAATTCACTTGTAGGAGCTGTGAGAGATATGTGGGGGCAAGATTATGAATGGCCTTATATGTAAGGACTAAAATTTTGTAGTTGACCCTAAACTTTATTGGCAGCCAATGAAGCTGCTGAATAACGGGTGTAATGTGATCAGAATAGGGTGTTTTAGTAATTATACGAGCAGCCGAATTTTGAACAAGTTGAAGTTTATGTAATAACTTTTGAGGCAGACCAAAGAGAAGTGAATTGCAATAGTCCAGGCGGGAGGTGACCAAACTGTTGACTAAAATGGCAGTAGAGTGATTTGACAAAAATGGACGCAAGCGATTAATGTTTCGCAGGTGAAAGTAAGCTGCTCGAGTAACAGAACTGATGTGAGACTGGAAAGATAACGTGCTGTCCAGAATTACACCAAGGCTTTTTATCTGATCAGTACAGGTAACAGAAGTATTGTCTATTACTACTGAGATCTTTGATGCCTTCGCTATTGCAGATTTCGTGCCCATAAGAAGCACCTCAGTTTTATTAGAGTTCAACTGCAAGAAGTTGGAAGATAACCAAGACTTGATCTCAGCAAGGCAATCAGTAAGTGAGGATGGTGGAAGCGATGCAGATGGTGAAGTGGAAATATATAACTGGGTGTCATCTGCATAACAATGAAAGTTTATCTTCCATTTACGAAAAATGACACCCAAAGGAAGCAGATAAATGATAAACAGCAAGGGGCCAAGGACAGAACCCTGAGGAACCCCAGATACTACAGGAGTGGGAGTGGACAAATACTGCATGTAATAATTATATAACCTGTAACTATTTTTAAATGTAAAGATTATATTTAAGCTTTGAGACCATTAAATGCCATATAATTTTCAAATGAATCAAATTATCAGTATTCAAATGCAAGTTAAAATTGTGGACATACACATTTCTTCACCTGGCAGACACTGGCAAAAAAAGATTATATTCAGAAGTTAAATAAATTAACATGTTAATTGGTCCATGAACTCACCAAAAATTAGCCATGTAATAAGGCAAGCTTTAAATGAACTACAGTAATCAAGTTCCCTGCACTCACTGACTTTTAATTATAGTGAAGTTTTTTTTTTAATTGCCCAACAAGCACAGCAAATGTTGTGTTTAAAAACATTGAAATTGGCTGTTTTTTGCAGCCCTACTAACTTCCTTGATTTAATATTTGATTTACATTTTACTTGCTAAATGTGAATATGTCTTAAATTCAGAAAATGAGCACTAAAAGACAGTTGTTCCTTAATTAGGCTATTATATAATTTTGTTTCATTACCCAGCAATCACACAACAGCAGCTATCATGTATAGCTCCCTAACTCAAGCAGAATTGTCAGCTTTGCTAAGTGTGAGATGAAAAATTGTGTATATATTTATATATCTTAGAGTGCCTAAAGAAGTTAGGGGGTACACAAACAGA
Organism: Erpetoichthys calabaricus; assembly: GCF_900747795.2. Lineage (NCBI taxonomy): Eukaryota > Metazoa > Chordata > Cladistia > Polypteriformes > Polypteridae > Erpetoichthys > Erpetoichthys calabaricus. The sequence continues at coordinate 13,096,890 of NC_041402.2, read as the reverse complement.
TGCTTGATGCATATTTTTAGAAAGTTACTGAGCACTGAGTTAATTCCTAAGAATTGGAAAATAGCAAATATCATTCCATTAAATAAAAAGACTGATAGGGCAGATTCAAGAAAATACACACCAGTAAGCTTAACATGCATCTCAGGTAAATTAATGGAAGCAGTTATTAATGTAACAATCAAGTAAAACATGTCAAAAACGGGTGTATTAGCAAACGGACAGCATGGATTCAGAAGGCTGTGTTTCACTATTATGCAGGAATTCAGATAGGAAGGAAAAAAACACATGTCCTGGCCTGCATATGGAATTACTTAATCGTGATTTTCAAAAGGCTTTTTATAAGGTACTGTATGAAAGGTTAGTTATCAAAGTAAAAGAAGATGGAATTCAAGGCCTGGTGTGGAGTTGTGTGAATAATTGTCTCAAACACATGATGCAAAGGGTTATGATGAGAAGAATGTTTGCAGAAATAGATGGTAATATTGTGCAACTTAGGTATCAGTTCTAGGGCTGCTTATGTTTTTCATATGCTTGAATAATCTAGAGAAAAATATAAACAATATGTTGGTTGAATAGGCAGATGATACCAAACTATGTGGAAAAGAAAAAATTGCAGAATCAGAAGAACAGTTACAGAGGCACGTCAACAAAATATAGAACTGTGCAGATTTGTGGCAGATGAAATTAAATAATGTTTTATAAACAGGAAGAAGATCTAGATGTAAAAACACAAAGCAAGGTTTGAAACTTACACGGCCACCTTATAAAAATGATCCAAGAATCACAGTAGTCATTATTTACATCAACAACATGTACAAAAGCAGGAAAGGTGGTTTAACTGGGTTATATAGCATTATGTGAATAGTACAATTCAAGGGAGGTGAGATGTAAGGCTATATAATATGCAAGAGAGGCCTCACTTGGGAGTATTGTGTACAGTTTTTTTCTCCATATTACAAAAAATACGTTCCTGCACTACAGGAACCCCAGAGAACAGCAGCTAGGCTGATTCTGGGACTGCGCGGTATGAGCTATGAGGAAAGATTGAAAGAGTTGAACTTTTTCAGTTCAATTGATTTTCTCTGCACCAAAGAGCCTCACTATTTATGGAGTGGATGTGGAGGCGGTACACTGATACAGGTACGTGAAGGTTCACATCAATGATAGGCTGGACTGGTCTTGTAACACAGGGAAACTACTAAACAAATTACACTATTTTTTGCTTAGGAGACTGTGTTTCTTTAATGTGGGAAGTGACATCCTTTGCATATTTTACAACTCTGCAATGTCCAGTGAGATTTTCTACACTGTGATGTATTGGGCTGGTAACATCACTTCAAGAGAGGCCCACCAAATCAGCAAGCTAATTAAAAACATATTATGAGATACACTCTGAACCTGTACATTCTCCCTCTGACACAACATCAATGAGTACTTTCAGAACAAATAATTCAACAGAACTGTGTCAACAAACACTACTGGCAGTTCTTTATACCAGTGGTAACACACCTTTATAATTCCTCACTGTGAAGGTGTGTAGCCAGTGTTTACATTCCAGGTGTGAAAGTGCGTCCCCTACTGGATACAAGGTGACTGCTCTTTTTATCCTAAGCCTGGTCAGAAGTTTTGTTTTGTTTTTAGCCATTCTGGTGTGTATTTGCTGTTTGGCATAATATAATAATATTGACTAATCAATTTATCTACTGTTCTTCGATAAAAAGCCAAATGTCAACCTGGAGACAAATAAAGTGCTATTTCTCCATCAATCGGGATTTCCTAGCTTATTGGGTTGAATAACCTATTCTCATCACAAATGTTTGAATATACTAATAATTCAATAAAACTTGAAGTAACAGTGTTATGTCTCAGCCAGTGTTTTTTCTCCTTTTTGTCATTTTTAGTGTTTTTGAATTTTTCCTTTTCATTTGTCCTTTGTCATTTTGTAATCTTTTAAAATACTGTTTAAAATATTCATTATTACTTGGAAACACATAGACCTTTGGCTCTCAAATACAGATGCTTCAAATAGAACAAGATTAACATGTTCATTTTGGCCACACATTCTTTTATTTTCAGTATGAAAAAATATCATTCGCCAATGTAACTTTTGAAAGTAGTGCTCTTCAAAAAAAACATTGATGTAAGGATGTAAAAGCAATTTTTGCAGATGGGTATACAGTAAGTATAGGTGTACTTGATGATCAAGTTTGTCGGCATATATTCTTCTGTTATTCTTGTATTCTGAAGTACAGTGGAACCTCGGTTCACGAATGTGTCTGAACACGTACAAATCAGGTTAAGACCAAAAAGTTTGCCAAACTTTTGCATCTGTTCACAACCACACACTCAGTATACGAACAAGCCAGTTTCCCTTTTGGTTTGTGCACGCCAATGATTTCCGCACGCGTTCAGTCTCTCCCTGTGCAGCGAGAGAGAGACACAGAGACACACACACACACACACACACGCGGGCTGGCAGCATTAGGCTGAGAAGGCAGTTAAACAATGCACCGGGCTTGTTTTTAAAGAGCCTGATTCGAGCTTTGATTTAACCTCGTTGTATTTAATGAAGACTTTTTTCTATATATTTTAACCTCCACTTCACTTCTGTTTACAGCGATCGGTTCGTAGTGTGCATTGTTGTAATGTTACTTTTCTTGGTTGTTCATTAAATTACAGATTTTTCAAATGTTCATTTTTTTCCCTGTGCTTAACTCATTAAAAAGTGTTTTTAGCGAGTAGTTCGTAGCGCTATAGTGCAAAGTCTTGCAATGTTAGTTTTCTCTGTTGTTCAAGGTTTTCTCAGTGTTATTCAATGTTTTTACATTTAGTTTACTATTACGCTGTGCATTCTATGGTATAATTAACTATATTTGTGCTTAACACTAGAATTACCAGAACCTACTAAAAAACTCGTAGATCCGTCCCACCTTAAATCGCTTCTTAAATCCGTTCACACCTCTCTGCCATAGTCTTTTCTCTTCTAAATGTGCAGATAAAGACAAGCTGCAAACAGCCGACTATTCCATCCCACCCACCGACTTAGAACGTGCACGAACTTCTCCCAGCTCATGCCTTGATTGATTATCTGGAAGTGAAGTGGAGTTTTAGAGTGGAAATAATAGATTGTTATTTGGAATACACGCATTTCATGTGTGTTCCATTTCTACAGTAATCTGTGTAAACATATTTTTAAAAACAGAAACGGGGAGTGTCTGATGATTGCATATAGCGCTGAAGTTTCTGCTCTTTACTATGTTTCCTCTGCATGTCCTGGAGTACAAAAGAAACAGCATACAGCAACATGTGGGGACTGGCAAGATTGGGGGGAAAAAAAACGCGGTTGTATGTATCGTGATTCACTGCAGAGCTATAGCGCGTCTATGTGAAAAAAGCAGTGTCAGATGGGGTAGGGAAGGATCCTGAACGCGACTGAGAGAATGGAAAGCAAATAAAAAAAAAAAACAAAAATAAAGCTAACCTTTACAAATATCAAATTACATTGGCTGTTACAGACTGAAATCAAATGTATCTTTTTATTCTAAAATAGTAAAAATAAGAGCAGTTCACTTCTCAAAAGGGAGTCGTGCAGGATCGAACTTGTGACCTTTTGATTCCCAGTCAGCAACTGATACTGTTGCGCCACGGGGCCTTCGTAGTAAAACAGTGTCAATGTCACACGCTAAGGCGGCATTTTTTTCTGCAGTTATATTTTTGAATAAAAGCGCACTTGTTCTGTTATATTTGTACCTTTCGTGAAAGTGTTTCTTTGATATTTGGACTTCAGGATTCATACATTATATAGTTTATGCCTACATTTTGTCATTTACTACTATAATATGAAAAACGTTTCTGTTTTAAAAATGTGTTTACACAGATTACTGTAGAAACGGAACACACATGAAATGCGTGTGTTCCAAATAACGATCTATTATTTCCACTCTAAAACTCCAGTTCAGTCACTCCCAGATAATCAAACAAGGCATGAGCTGGGAAAACTTAGTGAACGTTTTGCGATGGTGGGGGATGGAATAGCCGGCTTTTTGCTGCTCGTCTTAATCGGCACATTTAGAAGACAAAAGAGAGGTGAGAACGGTTTTAAGGTGGGCCGGATCTACGAGTTTTTTCGTAGACTCTGGTAATTCTAGTGTTAAAAAGCTTTAAAAAAATATATTTACATATAGTTCATACGGTCTGGAATGCATTAATTGTATTTACATACAATTCTATGGGGGTAAATACTTCGGGTCACAACCAAATCAGGTTACGACCAGAGTTTTGGAACGAATTACGGTCGTGACCCGAGGTTCCACTGTATGTGTAGTGTGTTGGTAAGACATACCTTTTGTCGCTCTTCATGCCTCTTGTGTTTAGCTCGACACTCAGATATTGTTATGCCATCACAGTTTAGAAACTGTATTTTGCAATCATAAGAATCAGTCTGATGTGACGACAGGAGTACAGAACAGTTTGTCTTTATCACATGTGAACTCTGTATCCTGTACTTGCTTTTCCTCTTCATCTTCCTATGAGCAGCTCAGCAATGTGCTTCATGCTCAGCAGATGTGACCGCTGTTCTTTTCATTTCTGCCATGTCACCATCTGAAGCAGTTAGATTTAAAAAAAGACGCAAATCTTGATAACTCTGCCAACGTTACTGCTACCACACTCTTTGCTTCACTAGCGCATATCATGTCATAAGTTTTCAATTAAGACCAAGATCAAAGATATAGCCTCAGTGGTTCCTGAGTAGTAACGTGACAAACAAACAGACACATCCCCAAGCATTTTATATATATATATATTTTTATATATATATATATATATATATATATATATATATATATTTTTATATATATATATATATATATATATATATATATATATATATATAAATACACACACACAAAGTTGTGCCTTATACATCAAAATTAATTCATTGAACTGAATTGTTCAAACAGCTAGAAATAATCAAAAGTGAATCAATCCATTCCCAGACCCTAAACAACACCCATTTCAATAAACTTAAACAGTAAATAAACATAATTTAAGGTAAAAATTGTACAATTAAATACCCTAAATAATAAATTCAAAATTGAAACCAATAAATAAAATACATAAATACAGCATCATAAAATGAAAATTGCATTTACTGTACATTAGTGAGTAGAGCTGACGTCTCATGTGGCTGGTGAAGAGAAAGAGAAAGGTTACTGTTTGAAAGGTGAGGGGGGGTTATCTTCAATAAACATGCTTCGCAATAAGATCCTTTATCACCTCAATCATCAATACTACAACCTTCCTCTTAGGCTTCGTTGCTTCCACACTCTTCTTGGATGCCATGTTTAACAGACAAGGGTCATATATGTATATATAACCAAATACACCAAAAGCAAAGCGAAAAAAGTACTGTAAATATGTGAGCGTAATGCTAGAGATGCTTTTACAGTGAATTTTTTTTTTTTTTTTTTTTAACTGCATGCGCAGTTCAAACGAAGAAGCATCATTTGAACTCCAGATAAAATTACTCTTAATCTACATATCTATGTATTGTGTATTTATGTTTTTGGACTATGTTCCTTGTTTTACAAATGGAACACGAAGAGGCAGGGCCACTATGATGTCACTGCTAAGGGACCATACCTCAGCTTTCATATATACAGTGGCGCTTGAAAGTTTGTGAACCCTTTAAAATTTTCTAGATTTCTGCATAAATATGACCTAAAACATCATCAGATTTTCACTCAAGTCCTAAAAGTAGATAAAGAGAAACCAGTTAAACAAATCAGACAAAAATATTATACTTGGTCATTTATTTATTAAGGAAAATGATTGAATATTACATATTTGTGAGTGGCAAAAGTATGTGAACCTTTGCTTTCAGTTGCAATAACTGCAACTAAACGTTTCCAGTAACTGTTGATCAGTCCTGCACACCGGCTTGGAGGAATTTTAGCCCATTCCTCCGTACAGAACAGACTTCAACTCTGGGATGTTGGTGGGTTTCCTCACATTAACTGCTCGCTTCTGGTCCTTCCCCAACATTTCGATTGGATTAAGGTCAGGACTTTGACTTGGACATTCCAAAACATTAACTTTATTCTTCTTTAACCATTCTTTGGTAGAACAACTTGTGTGCTTAGGGTTGTTGTCTTGCTGCATGACCCACCTTCTCTTGAGGTTCAGTTCATGGACAGATGTCCTGACATTTTCCTTTAGAATTCTCTGATATAATTCAGACTTCATTGTTCCATCAATGAAGACAAGCCGTCCTGGCCCAGATGCAGCAAAACAGGCCCAAACCATGATACTACCACCACCATGTTTCACAGATGGGATAAGGTTCTTATGCTGGAATGCAGTGTTTTCCTTTCTCCAAACATAACGCTTTTCATTTAAACCAAAAAGTTCTATTTTGGCCTCATCCGTCCACAAAACATTCTTCCAATAGTCTTCTGGTTTGTCCACGTGATCTTTAGCAAACTGCAGACGAGCAGCAATGCATTTTTTTTGGAGAGCAGTGGCTTTCACCATTGTTGTTCAGTGTTCTCCTGATGGTGGACTCATGAACATGAACATTAGCCAATGTGACAGAGGCCTTCAGTTGCTTAGAAGTTACCCTGGGGTCCTCTGTGACCTCGCCGACTATTACTTGCCTCGCTCTTTGAGTGATCTTTGTTGGTCGACCACTCCTGGGGATGGTAACAATGGTCTCGAATTTCCTCCATTTGTACACAATCTGTCTGACTGTGGATTGGTGGAGTCCAAACTCTTTAGAGATGGTTTTGTAATCTTTTCCAGCCTGATGAGCATCAACAACTCTTTTTCTGAGGTCCTCAGAAATCTCCTTTGTTCGTGCCATGATACACTTCCACAAACATGTGTTGTGAAGAGCAGACTTTGATAGATCCCTGTTCTTTAAATAACACTGGGTGCCCACTCACACCTGATTGTCATCCCATTGATTGAAAACACCGGACTCAAATTTCACCTTCAAACTACCTGCTAATCGTAGAGGTTCACATACTTTTGCCACTCACAAATACGTAATATTCGATCATTTTCCTCAATAAATAAATGACCAAGTATAATATTTTTGTCTCATTTGTTTAACTGGTTTCTCTTTATCTACTTTTAGGACTTGAGTGAAAATCTGATGATGTTTTAGATCATATTTATGCAGAAACAGAAAATTCTAAAGGGTTCACAAACTTTCAAGCACCACTGTAGGCTGAGTAGTCAGGTTTCACTGATAGTTGTGAACAATAAATTCACAAGTACTTTTCAGATTGTCTAGCTATATTGGAATTTTCAATTCTTTTCAGATTTCTGGATTATAGACTAGTCTTGTTAACATTGGTTTAATTTTTAGGTCCCCCTCATGGAGCATTCCCTTGTTATACTGAGAGGGCTTGTGTATACCGAGGTTTGATCTTGATGACATTTCTTTGGAACATGATGTGGAGGTAAAGAAAAGATTTAATGGGTTAAACCTGGAAGAGAGAGTACAGGAAGAACTATGAACAGAAGTTATCAATATTATACATGTGGTGGCAACAAAAAAATCCCAAATGATAAGATCATCAAGAATACAAAGTGGGTGTCTGCAAAAACCATAGAGGTTCTTGAGAAAAGAAAGGAAGCAAAAACCAATGGAGATCATAATACACATGACCATCCAAACGTTCCAGAAAACAGCAAGAAAGTTGCTAATTGAACAGGGAAAACAAGACCTTTTCAAGAGGATCAGAGATATCAAAGGAACATTTCATGCAGAAATGAGTATATAGTAAAAGACAAAGATTATAAGGACCATACTGAAGTGGAAGAAATCAAGATGAGGTGGCAGGAATATATAGAACAACACTAAACAGGTATTGTTGACAAAGAGGTAAGAAAAGAATCCTCATAGTTGGGGAAGCCATCTATTGATGACACTTACACATAAAAAGAAAATAAAGGATGCCCTTTCAAAAATGCTTTAAAATAAGTGCAGCTAAAATGGTCAAAAATGGAAATGAAATTGAGGATATCGAAGAAGAAACTAAAAAAAAAACTGTCTAAAATGTTACAATTACTTGTGTGTTTTATAAAGAAACAAGACAAACGTTTATTCAAAAAATATTCCGGAATATGGGTATCAGTAAGTATCTGCATGCTGTTTTTTTGTTTTTTTTTATATAGTGCTGCTTGACGATAACCAGATATATAAGCCCTAGAGTAAGTTAATTATTAATGTTAAAAATGATCTGTAGTAAATGTAGAATTTCTAAGCATTTATTTTCAAAAACGTTCAAACTTCTACTATTTAGTCCTAGGAGATTATGCTTATAACAAGCATATGCATCAACACAAATATACAATGTTCATTAAATCCACTGGACAAATCAATATTTTTCAAACATCATGTTTACTGAAAGAGTTTTGGTAATTTTGGTAGACAACTTAAGCTGAGAACACCACCACCATCCCAGGCAAAGTATGGAAACAAGGTAGCTAAATAACACACATTATTTTCTTGTTAATTCTGTATGCTTGCAGTAAATATGAAAAAGTACAATGATATAAAATAGGTGTCCTTAATTGAATACCAAAGCACTGGAAATTTATACTATCCAGAGTTAACTAACAGGGTAGAAAATGTTTCAAGTCATATTCAGTAGCAAGAATGTAGGAATATGTAAAAAATAAATAAATTGTAAAAAGCAAATTCTCACAAACAATGCTAAGAGCTTACTCAGTTTTCTGCATTAGTTTCACGAGTATCTCTATGGTGCCCACTTTGACATTTACTCAATGTGGAGGTGCTTACATGTATTAAAGTTACTGACTCTTTATAGATTACTGTAAATAAATTTACATTCATGTATTTATTTAACCCAGAGATGGACTTTGTCCTCTGCACATTTATTTTCATAGTATGTTCATTTTTGTATTAGCATAACAAGGACTATATTGTAAAATACTGCGGAAATGCTCCAGCAAGAATCTCTGCTGTGAACAAGGTAATCAATAAGGTAACAAGTTTTCAAAATCTTTGACATATGTTCCTAAAATCCAGGTCACATAACTTAATTAGTAAAAATATTTTAATTATTTTACAAGGACCATTTTGGTTGCTATCTTAAACAATGCTTAAAAATTTGTTGAGAACAAATGAAAACCATTCCTTCCGCTTCCAATGCCAGCACTTTCAACAAAACAGTGCCCAGTTAAATGGCAATTGAGAAAATTCCTGTAGATTTTTCAATTACAAAAATTGGCAAATTATCAAAGAATGTAGGAAGAGAAGTTGAAATAATTAAATAAATGATAGGAAATGAAACATTCAGGCTTGAAAATGAATAGTCGAAGCTTTTCTTATTTAAACATATTTTATAATTTCTCCTTTACCCATGGCCACTGGCATTCTAAGTCTTGTGTCTTAGAATAATGAAAAGAAGGAATTTACATCCATAATTAATAGAGGTTTATTGTGGTCCCAGTCCTGGCCTGTTTCTTTAGGCAAAATGGCCTATAGCCTGGCACAATGTTGTACTTCAAGTAATTAAATAACATTTTTAAGCAATGCAAACTATTGTTAAGCACAAACTAAGCAAATTTGAGATCAAATATGTATGGCATTTGCATTCGATGAATTGTGTTCATAATGTTGATTCTGCTCCACTTTCCAATTTAACATTCACAATGTATATAACAAACCATTACACAATATTTCAAGGTTAGCAGGGCCTTGGACTGAACACCAAGCACCATAAAAAACTGCTTAAATGCTTGACTAGCACAGAATACATCAATCTTCGCCTTAGTACCAAGAAAATGAAAACATGTGTGGAGTGTAATGGTACTCTACTTAAAAATCTATCAAAAACTTGTACTATATCAATTATACTCAAATTATTAAAGATGCTACCACTGGTAATGTGTGACAAAGAATTTAACAGATTCTAATTTGACCTGCTGTTTTTCTACCCCTATGGTTTATTGTTAAAATGAATGACTTCTGACTTTTCATGTACAGTTTACTTTTCTAACTAAATTTATTTTATAACACAAAGGATAAAAGAAACATGGTGTGACACTTTATATTAGTAAACTTTGTTCAAAAGATTAGATGAACATTTTAAAAAGCTTAAAATAATGAAGACTTGGGACGGGCTATTTTCAGAAAGATTTCTTCATTAGTTCTTTTATCTAATAGGCAGAATAGCCAAATGCTTTCATCACTAGTTTTAAAAATGCATAATATCAACGAGTGAGCCTTTTTATTTTTTGAGGTTTCCCAATTATGCATGAACTTGATAGTCCGCATGGGGACTAAATGCTCAGTGGGATACAATATAACAGATATGAGAAACAACAAAGCCATTTCCTTTGAATTTCATTAAGGTACTTTACTGCATCTACCTTTTAAATAAATTAAAATAAATAGTAACAATACTACAAGACTTTTAAAGATTTTTCTTTACATGGATTAAATATGTAGTACTAAACATTGTCAGAGAAATGTACAGTATACACATCAACAAATAAGCACATCAGTCAATGTTACACAGGATGCTTGTGGCAACACTAATTAGTGTCACGTCAACATTTCTTTAACTTCAGATATAAATTAAAAAGTGGTGTTATACTGCTCCTAACTTATGCATTACAAATGTATCTTATTAAAGAATTATTAATATTAAAATCATTACCAAACATACATTGTTATAAACACAAGAAATACAAAAGAACTGGATCTACAGACAGACAGACAGACAGACAGAGAGAGAGAGAGAGAGAGAGAGAGATAGATAGATACTTTATTAATCCCAATGGGAAATTCACATTTTCCAGCAGCAGCATACTGATACAATAAATAATATTAAATTAAAGAATGATAATAATGCAGGTGAAAAAAAGACAATAACTTTGTATAATGTTAAATGTTAACGTTTGTTATATACTAAGGACCTCGGTCAGATTCACAGCTATGTGACGTCAAAAAATGTCTTCCATAATTAATATCCTCACTTAATAAAGGTATTCTTTACATATTGACAATATCTTCTTCACAAGTAGGAAACCTTTTTTAGTTAGTAGTTTTTAGTGTATCTTTTGTATAAAGATGTACAGTTGTGTGGTGTTTACCTAACTTTTGTCACTTTGATAGAAAAAAAACAGAACACAAAAAAATAACAAATTTTATGTGATTCTACCATAGGCAACAACAGGGAAACTTTCTCATTCTGATATAAACTGAAAGTCTGATTATTTCTAGGTTTGTTCTTTATGGTAATATTTGTTTATTTTTTGTAACATTTTTACATGTTGACTCACATATCAAAATTCCACAATAAAACCGTTTCAATATTTCTATACATAGAGCAATAGGAGGTTAAAGAGACTTCTTCAATCTCTGAAATCCTTGTGCTTTACATTCAGAACCTATGGCTAGCATCATGATGTTTGCTGCAGATTTAAAAACTGCACATGCTAAATCTCACTGCATCTAAAAGTGCCAAATTAAATAACCAGAAATCAAGGAGGGTCATCGATTATTCAATTATCTCTCAACTTTTCATCACGGTCCCATTACTCAGGTTGTTTAAATATCAAGCAAACTATTCTCTTTTAAAGTAAACTGAATTCCAAAATACCACTTAAACAAACCTTGCATAAAAGTTACCCACAATATATCTTACAAGTTGATATTTTTGATGGGGTACAACATTGTCAGAATATACATCTGTTAAATCATGCTGCATGAAATATCTGAATAATATCCTCTCGTTCCACTTCTGAATAGCTCTAGTGGATGTTTTCTTCATTTTTTTTTGTTTAAACTTGACAATACCAAGATAACCTGCAGAATAGCTTACACTGAAGTAAAATAAAATGCCTTTTCTATCAGAAGCAAATTACTTTGGATCTGAAAATCAGACATTGGTAGACTGCTTAATCTAAACAAAAAAAATCAAAGGTGGTAATCAAATGCTGGCCTGGATATGGCATCTCAAATGCATCTGTTAAGTCAACACACTCAACCCCAGCATAGCTAAAAAAAAAAATAAGAGAGTGAGAGATCAGTAAGTGTGTATTCAATCATAACTTAACATATCCACTTCAAGATCAATGGAACACATAAAAGAATCAATTTATAACTGATAAATGTGTACTCTGAGTTGCTGTGGACATGGAAATTCATTCTATGGGCTTGTTGCATTGAAATAAACTGACAAAAAATTTGCTGAAAACAATTAAAAGCTCCATTTTTAAATGGTTAACTGACATTAGATTTCAAATTTTCAAAGGAAATGTACTGAGATCAAAAGTCAAAGTGAATGAAGGGTCACGTTTGCCTTTGGCATCTCATAGCAAAATTATCCATCCTGCTGAAACATCAATTGCTTCTAACACTTGGAACCAAACATCCATAAATAAAATAAGACAAAATGTCAAATTGGATATTATAAAGAGATACTGAAGCTTTTAGCACTAAACTTTATCAGGTGATCTTTTAGTGACTACCAAATCCCTGGCCTCTTTATAAATTTCCTCTTGTCAGTTCAAATGAAAATTTAAGATTCAATACTTCTTAACTGCAAGGTGACAATGTTCTCCTTTCTTCTTTTCATAGAGGAAGCAAGCTTCTGAATGTGTGTGTATTTTTTTTTTATTTAAAACATCTGGAGACCTGGAGTGCAATTCTATGGTTGAAATGTTACGAAAACTACCCTACAGAGAGTATCATCTTACCTAATGTTAAATATATGTTGCAGATTTCTTTACCTAAAAATCTAAAATGGGAGACTTTAATTCTAAAGCTACAAAAAAATAAAAACACACATTCTACAGTCATAACAGTGGAAGTACAACTCATATCCTTCAAAGCCCATTTGCAAATTAACAAGAAGGGAAAAAAACATTTATTAGGGCCACAAATTTCTTGCTTATCTAGGCATGATCTCTTCTCATCTCGAAATTTCAACATCTGATAAGCAAATACTTGAATCTGTCCAGACTGGACAATGAAACATCAGTTCATCAGAAATTATGCAAATGAGCTTCTTCTTAGTGACAATGATGGATGTCCCCCTGTGCTGTGATCTCACTAATTTTGTCACTGTTGACCACAGCACCCTCCTTGAACACCTTAAGAATTGTGACGGATTTCTTCAAGGATGAATTCAGCAGCTTGAAACCGTATGTCCACTTCTGTTTTGCCATTTACATGCCGTCTGCCATAAGTCTTTTTGACTAATGACATTGAAGTTTATGTGAAAATCACTCCTAGATACACAACTGGAATGGAAAAGTTAATTACTGCAATAAGAACTGTAGTTTCTAGATGCCTACAAACGTCCTCCAAAAAAAGCTATTTTATATATATATATATATATATATATATATATATATATATATATATATATATATATAATATATATATATATTATTTGAAATATGATCACTTACAATGGTCAATAAAAAAAGTCCACTTCATAGTAAATAGCAGATATCACTTCTTTTTTTTCTATCACCAGCTCATTGGTGAAGTAAATGACTTTAGCACAACCTTTGAATCTGACATCTCTGGTGCACACTACTAGTGACAAAATTTTGCCAGAGCCTAAAATTGCCTCATAAGTACAACTTGATGCTGAGGAAGCCAGGCATTCTTATATACTTTCCAGCTAGCCTACTATAATTCTCTTTTCAACAGATTTCTTTCAAAGGTTTTAAACAGGTTGCAGCTGGTTCAGAACTCTGTTGTTTCTTTGAAAAGCTCATTGTTTTTTGATTCAAGAAGATGTAGGCAATCTGATGAACTGTAATATTTTACAGTTTACTCTGAGAATTCAACATTCTACCTTTACTTTTGAATTTCTATTTTTCTTTTTGTTTTCTTTATTAATTTTGACACAAATGATTGTATCAGATATGTTATTATTGTTTGATTGAAAAGCACACCATTGAAATGTGTAGCTTTTCAAAGATAAAAAAAAAAATAACATTCTTACATGTAAGAATCCTTGGGGTATGTTATGATAGTAAAAATAGATATCTCATCTTAATTCTTGGTTTATTTCTTTTATTTGTGAAACAATAATTCATGTTTGCTGTAAACAAATACTACAAAATAAAGGAATATGGTTTAGAGCTGACATGTTGTAACTCCATTAGACTGAAATTGGTTTTGTAAAAAAATACAACTCAAATTAGTTGTGACTTGTGTTGTAAGTGAATAACATGTAAATAACATGTATACCAAAACACAGCAAACATAGTAACTGATATCAATTATTTTATTTCATATGTTGCAGAAAGAGGGCGGCACGGTGACACAGTGGTAGCTCTGCTGCCTCGCAGTAAGGAGACCCGTCTTCGTTTCCCGGGTCCTCCCTGCATGGAGTTTGCATGTTCTCCCCATGTCTGCGTGGGTTTCCTCCGGGTGCTCCTGTTTCCTCCCACAGTCCAAAGACATGCAAGTTAGGTGCATTGGTGATTCTAAATTGTCCCTAGTGTGTGCTTGGTGTGTGTGTGTGTGTGTGTGTGTGTGCAAGCACGCGCCCTGCAATGGGCTGGTGCCCAGCCCGGGGTTTGTTTCCTGCCTTGCACCCTGTGTTGGCTGAGATTACCTGCGGCAGACCTCCATGACCCTGTGTTAAGATATGGATGGATGGATGGATGGATGGATGGATGGATGTTGGAGAAGGCATATTTCAATTGAGCATGTAACCGGATTAACAGTTTACAAAAGAAGAAACTATTTTTTCCCCCATTGTACAAAGTACTTTAATGATTGTGGCACTAAAAGATATAGTAAGCCAACACAAATATAGGCTGCAAGTCTATGAATGAAGGCACAAAGTTCAGTCTCATTGTTGTACTGGCGTTTCAATACCAGACAAAGGTCACAGCAGGAACAAAACACACTGACATATTCTGTATCTTTAAATCACATGCATTCAAATTACTTTACTGCTGTAAATACAGAATGAAGAAGTAGTCTATTTAAACAAATTACAATAAGTGCTTTAAATATAGATGCTGTAAATAATGAAAGGATAAAGAAACATTATTTAAAGGAATATTTTTTCATTCATTTAATTTTGTTTACTTGAAAAAGTCACAGCTGTTTGCTATTGAAATGCAGGTTTTTTCAGTCAATGGGTTATGTACAGTATCTTAAGGAAATTTGTAAAGATCCAAATAAATCGTACATGCACATTTGTGTTGTGTTAAGCAATGATATTTTATAAGACTCTTACTTATTGTCTTTTTATATTAAAGTCAAACTAGTTCAGAATTAGGTGCAAATAAACAGGAAACCAACATTTAACACAATACCAACTGCACTCACAGGTGTGTTCATATGAAGTAACTTAGAAAAGCATTGCTAAAAGAAATAACAGTAAAAAAGATTCACTAAAATGTAGAATTCACTCTGTCACTCCACATACTTTGAAAATAAAATACACACAAGTAAGAACTTCTGAAATGTTTAAAAACTGGTCAAGACATATAATTAAAATAACATTGTTCTTTTTCAATCTTCATTTACAGCCATTGTGGCTCTCATTGACTAGAGATTCCTAACCATATTTTGAATGTAGAGAACACTTATTTCTACAGCACATTTTCATACAAATGATGTAGCTCAAAGTGTTTTACAAGATGAAGAAAGAAAAGTTTATAAAAATATAAAAATAAGATTAGGCAATTCCAAGTAAGAAAGGATAAAGTAAGGTCCGATGGCCAAGAAGACAGAAGAAGAAAAAAAAAAAACTCCACAGGGCTGGACAAAAGAAAAACAAAATCTGCAGGGGTTCAAATGACACAAGACTGCCCAGCCCCCACTTAAACATATCTTTCTTTTAGAATGAAAGGCTTTTCTAAATGATTTATTCAGAGGTGGGTGTGGTGTATTGAGATATTAACAGAATAGGGAAATAAGCAAAGAAAACTGAGCTATAACAAAAGATAAAGACTTATGAGAGCATAAGCCCTGTTCACTCCCTCATGCCACTAGACACAGACAGACAGACAGAAAAAATATAATTATTGGAGCACTGAGCCAGCCTGCCTAGAAAACACATAAACTTCAACATGATAATCAAGATGTTGGAAAACAGTTGCCAAACTCATGTCAAGCACAATAAAAATATTGTAACAGGAAATAAAGACAGTGAAGCTAAACCTTTCCAAGTTTTTATGGCAATTAAGAAGAAAATGTCCACATTGTGGTAGAATATCAACCTTAAAAATACAATAAAATAATAAACTCATGACACATATTACAGCATGTCTACTCTCCCTCTTTATATTTTAATCATCTCTGACACAACTGACGTAGTAATGATGAACACAATTAACTCTGACGCTCGTCATGGGGCTTTTTTTCATGCTAACTCTATGCAGTATTGAATAATGTAATGAGTAGCCCTTAACTTATTGCTTTTCATAGTCCTAAACAACCACACTATACAACCGACTGTGTCTCATTTCATGAACTTGTGGAGAAGATTAAGCAGTTTATACCACAAGTTATTTGCTCAGGAAATCAGCCATCTACCTACAGACACTATTCTTCCAAATGTATTTTAGGCTTCTAAATCACCTGTCATTGCAACTGCTGAGCATGTCAAAAAGGAGGAAAAATATAATAACAAATAACACAGACAGAGAGCAGAGCCATGCAATTAAGTGAATCTAAAGGTAGTTTTCAAATTTGCAATACTTTCCAAAACTTTAGTTGAATGGTTTGTCCTCTAAAAAGATAGTCTAAACTGTTTTTTGATAAACCCAGCCACTAAATCTATTGGAAAATAGATTATGTACAGTAGGAGTACACTGCTCTTGTACTCCCTTGACTATGAAGAAGGAGGAAAAAAAATGAAAGTGTGGGGACATTTGAACTAACAGACATTATAAACACAAAAACAAAAAAATTAAAATGCATTTTGACTTGTGAGTGGGATCTCCATGATGTTAATTTATGTGCTACTATTATATCTCTGTCAATAATGTGATTGCAATCCTTATGATATACAGTAAACAGGATGAAAGCAATTTAAAAATAAAGAAGGAAATTTAATTAAAGGAAAATTTAATAAAAAATTATATTTAATGCTGAAAAAGGAAATTAACTATCATTCGGTTTTTGAACTGTTTGCTAAACTGTTCTTTTCATTAATCCTATATATATACACACACAAATATAAAATCCAATGTCTATCTGTCCGCTTTCACGAGAGAACTACTTAACAGATTTAGATCAGGTTTTTTTTCTATAATTTGCTTGAATATTCCGGTTGATTTTGCGACTTCTCTCATTGCGCTAAGTATCATTGTTCGCCTGCAGGAGCAATTTACACAAGCTAATCTGAGACAGAGGCTACGGGCCAGGGAAGCGTGACATCAGGAGTGGGGAGCCGGGCAGGGCCCTCCTCACTCACGTGCCAGCCTCCGTTTGAGTCAGTCTACCTGACGCCACAGTTTGGAGCGTAACTTGCCTCCACTTAACTAGCGATACCTGTTCGTTTTTTGATCTTTAAAGTTTGTCCTATTTCACTACTACACGGGCAGAGCCGTGGTGGACGGCTACTCTTAAATAAGGTTACATATACTTTATGCTCTTAAATGAGGTACATGTAATTTGCAAGGAGTCCACGGACATGTTTTTTTTTTATATTGGTTATCAACTAAGAATCACAAAAGACATCTTGTAAAACTGTGCATCTCCTCCTTTATTTAAAGAACTGTAATACACACACACACAACCTTTATATATCTGTTTAGGTAGCATTTACACATGATATTGGAAGAAACTTTGGCTGGTTAGGACTAGGGTAAACGCAGCACAAAAACTGAATGATCTAGCTAAGTGATTCTTAAGAACAGGCCTCAAAGCATCTTGGAACTGCTCAGAGTTTCAATCATTTTGCCATACTCCTAACTTTCAACTGTACTGACATTATAAACCATCAACCAGCTGAGGTTGTTGCCAGAGTTCTACTAATTTCAACAATTATTTAGAAATGTAGGATTAAGATTCTTCTGTTTACTTTTGTTCTGTGTCATGTATTTACACTGTTCCTTTTCCCTAGTCTCTTAAATGTCTTATAAGGATTTTGTAATTCTCTTTAGATAAAGGTATGTGTTAAATACTAACTTATCAGTCCAGTACTTAACAAATGTAGATCTTCTATAATAGAACCACCTGAAAACTTGCAATTCATTATTTCATATAAAAGTTTATTGTGATGTGAATACAGTACAATTTCTTAACTGAATGGCAAAAACATTTGTTTTATAACTTCCAATAATAGTCTGAAAAGAGAAGAAGCAAGCCACAAAAATTACTGTAATGTAATTAGTGTAATTTCATCATTTTATGGACACGGATTAGCCAAAGTTCACAAAATTCCACCTTGCAGTTAGCATAAAGCTTTCATGCAAATTTAGAAATTACAGAATCACAAGCCCAGTTGCCACATCATTTGAAAAATAAGGGTTACACTAGACCAGTACAGGACTCTAGAAGTAGCCTGCATTTGAAAAGAAAGAGGGCACACTTTCATACTGTAGAGAATGCTGCATATTTTACTGATGACAACAGCAGCTACCAAACTAAAACAATAATAGGCTGCTCCTGAAAGTGATCTGTGAACATGAGAGGGCGATTTGAAAATCTACAAAATGTTATACATTACTGACTAAAGACAGTTACAAATATTCAGATCAATTCTGAATAGTCAAACTATAATACATATTTAAATAAATTTAAAATCTGGATGTAAATGTAAGAGCTCTAATATGATGAAACAGCTCGGAATTCCTACTTGGCAAGCTCCCCAGGCAGACACGCGGTCCAGTCCAACCCTCTAGCAAAGACGTGTTGTAAATGCATAAGGCAGAAGCAGGTTTGCGAGCTGAACATCTAGGAGATTGCAAAATTGATGCCTTTACAGCTTGGATGTTTTCAGGCATTCATACAGTCTGAGGACAGCCTGGAGATTTTCTGTTCAATGTTGTACCAGTCTGTCTAAATTTAGCCATCCAATGAAGAATTGTTTTCCGATTTGGGACGTCACCGTTAGGAGGAATGCTGAAGTGTGTTCAGAATGCGTGTTGCGTAGTGATGATGAATTTGTTGTTTTGGAAGAACACTTCAGCAGCAAAAGCATTGTGCACAACAGGCATGTTGCTGATTGAAAACTACAAGGGATCGCCTAACAAAGGACCCCCAACCCAACCCACTCAGCTGTCTCCACCTTGTACAATGACCTTGAGAAATGTGGTACTTCATTTTGACTCACCCTGTGTGTGTGTGTGTGTGTGTGTGTGTGTGTGTGTGTGTGTGTGTGTGTGTGTGTGTGTGTATATATATATATATATATATATATATATATATATATATATATATATATACACACACACACACACACACTAGAAGGCCTCGCTCGCCAACCCCCATGCTACACACTAGCCACTTTGCATTTCTGCCGTTCGATGGTGTTAACGGTTGTACATATTCTTTGGGATATTGTAAGTTGATTTTTTCATCTTCCGCACCATCACCACCCATTGTTTCAGCATAGTCTATTGATACGCATTTAACCAATTTGACGTGTAACTGATTGACAATATTTGCGTTAATTCGTTTGACTTCATCGTTTCTCTATGCTAGGATTGCCCGGGTACTCATTTCTTCGGCTGATAACCCTTCAGGATGAAATTCTCAATAAGATGTGGACATAAGTCTTCTTTATTTGGGATCTTAAAGTGAGGAAAACGTAAAAATTTATAAGAGCTGAGAGAGCAGGAACTGTGTCTGTCAAAAGCATTCAAACGAAGGAGAGGTGAGAGGACCGTGTGCGTGGTTGAATATGGTTGAGAGGAGGACGGGACTTGGAAAAAATCTCTTGAAAATAGTCTCATCTCAGGATTTTCTTTTATAATAGAGAAATATAAATATATATACACACATATACATATACAGTGGAACCTCTAGATACGAGTTTAATTCGTTCCAGCACTGAGCTTGTATAGCGAATTTCTCGTATCTAGAACAAACTTCCCCATTGAAAATAATGGAAATCCAGTTAATCCGTTCCGCACCCCAAATATATTAACATAAAAATCAATTTTCCTAACAAATAACACTGATAAATTATATATACTGTAGTCTACCTTTAATAAATAACACTGGTAAATAATATAACTGATTATTAAATGAATCAAAACAGGTGTCCAAAGTGCAGTAGAGCATTCAATAAATCTTTAAATAAATAAAACAGTTGTGAAGTGGAGGTTTAAAATACACAAGAATAACAATCCTTTAACACGTGGTTAAAACGTCAGAAGGATGCAGTCTTTAAAAAACAGATGACAATCCCCGGTGCTTCTTCTCTGTTAGCGTCTCACCTGCGGGCTCTGCAACAGGCGAGACACTCTTAATGCAAGCTGACCTTCTCTACACCGTCCTGCTTCAGCTGTTTGGCTCGCCTGTTCAGCTCACTGTTCAGCTACACGCGAGCCTGCACTCGCTCGCTCGCTCTCCCGCACCGACTTCCTGCCTGCTCTCTCTCTCTCTCTCTCTCTTTTATTTTACTTCTTCTCCCCCTTAACCGGCTCGCGCTTCTCTATATATGCGGGGAGGACATGGCAGCTGCAGCCCATCAGCCACAGGAACAATCATGGATGTGGGCAGTTTCCCACCTGTGCACTTAAGTGAGAAACGCAGACACCGCAGATCGCGGCTCACAACTGCTACCACGCCCCCTCGCTAAGCCGCGAGCTATACCCACAGCCTGGCTCGTGGCTCGTTACGCGAGCCAATGCTCGCATTTAGATCTGAATTTTTCGCTCATACTTTCCTCGTATTTTGAATTTCTCGTATACAGAGGTGATCGTATCTCGAGGTTCCACTGTATCTGTACTCTCATACACAAACACAGAATTATTCTGAAAGTTCAAATAATTCCTATTAAGAATATGTGTAATCCCAAGTCTGCCCTTCACATTTTTATGGAAAAATAATGTTTTTCAGATTTTTCTTGCTGGTCATTGATATCGTCAAGTACATAAATTGTGTATTTATACATACAGTATATAAGTGTACACAAAATAAACTGACTTTTAAAAATTTAAACAAAGCTTTTGCTTCAATGCAGCTCAGTTTTTTCCTTGACATAAGCAAACTTTGTATTTTTGAAATCCTGATTGTCCAAAATGTTTAAAAAGATAAATAAATTACACTTAATAAGTAATTCAACATTTTTTTTATCTTTAAAAGATTAATTGTAAGTCACTTCTCTATGCAATCATCAAGATGCAAAATCACTTTAAGTAGGTATATTTCATGCACTTAATTCATAATGTAGTATTTATCACTGTTGTTTTCATTTAACAGAATTTAATATTCAAAATTTGAAATAAGGAAAATATGTCATACCAATTATTCTGAGAAAAAAATGAACTATTCAAATACAAGCTAATGATCTGCTAGTCAAGGTCTGCTCTCTAAGTCATACTCTGCACAAATACTGACAATAAATAGCTGTTATTCTGCTGGTAGCTAGGTGAAAAGGATTCCTCACTGTTAGCAACTACGCAGCAACAATTGCTACCTATTTGCCAAATGTTCGCAACCAGCCACCAAATAGACATTATTTTGTCCCCTTTTGTATTTCAGCAAGCAAAGGACTAGTCTCTCACAGAGTAAATTATAAAGGTTGCATTCATATTGACTCTGTTTCACAGTACCCAAATATGTCAACACAAAACCTTGCATTC
This sequence comes from Erpetoichthys calabaricus, assembly GCF_900747795.2. Lineage (NCBI taxonomy): Eukaryota > Metazoa > Chordata > Cladistia > Polypteriformes > Polypteridae > Erpetoichthys > Erpetoichthys calabaricus. Next base: position 13,075,107 of record NC_041402.2, on the reverse strand, counting down.
TTTCTTTCAATGTTTGGCTCGCCAAGCAAGAATCAAACCTATGCTCTTTAAAATATGAGAGCTTTTAAAAGAATATTTTGGTGGAAAAAATAATCCATACTGAAACCTTAGCAACAAAATTATGTTTGGACAGTCTTTATACAAATGTGCATGAAATGGTTTTCTGCAAGAAGGGCAGGAAAGACACTATGCGTTAGAAGAGTGTTACTGTCTAGTTCGAGATGTTGCTGTTTTAAAATACTGTATTTAATTCAAGATCTTTTTTGAATAGCAAACCAAAAGCTTGTTGGCTTAACTCTTGCCATTAATTTTTTGCCTTTTTTCCTTCACCTGCAAATCTACAAATATTTATTTCAGTTTCAATACAAGCACTGTAAGTTAATAAATTCATTAAATAAACTGCACAAGAAATTATGGAAAATACTTTAATAAATATTAAACTTGCAATTGCTGAATAATTAAAGGTATCCGAGTTGAACTTAATGTAAAAACACAAATTACCAGGCTGAAATTACTTTGCTCATGAATCTTCTCAAGTTCTGGAATAAACAGATAAGTACATAATGTTGTGTGTATATGTAACATAACATGATAAATATAATTTCAGTTTATGAGAACCAGAGCATACCTGTTATGTTGTTGTTTTTTTTTTTCTAACAATTAAGGTTAATATTTTTTGCCTTTCCCTTTTGTAGTTTTAAACACTGGAGATTATGTCTTTTGAATTTGTTTTTTTTTTCTTTTTTCCATTATAATTCATGGGCACCACACGTTGTTCACTCACTGTCCTGATAATGACTCACAATCCTGCAGTGCACAACTTCATAGGGGTGACAGAACATAAGGTCATTTAAAATGACCTTGCAAATGAAAAAGAAAAAAAATCTCTTTTGCATGTTTTTCAAAAGAACTTCTTTCTTATTTCTCTGTTTTCTAGTTTGAGAATATAACCTTGTCTTTTTGATATTGCTTTTTGCCTCTTGTTTATAGTTTTGACGCTCTTGATTTTGAACTCCTAATTATGATCTTTGCCTTCCTCTTGTCTAATCTCCTGATCTCTTTATCTTTTGTTGCTAGTCTTCTCATGGCAAACACTACTTCAGAACCATTGTAGGCACCAGTCATGCATAGACCCACAACTACATTCAGTCAAAAGGACCATTTCAGAATCACCAATTAGCCTTACCTACATGAACATCTTTATGCAACAAGGGGGAAAAATACCTATGCAGACACAGGAGAACAGAAAAATTAGGTGTGGGTCAATAGGCCATTTCATCTTATTCAAAGAACTAACAAAAAAAATACCAACAGCAGACAGTTGTGATGAGAAAGAGTTAATGGATTTATTCTGAGTGACAAACGACCAAGAGATAATAACAAACAAAAATCAAAGTCAGTGCTAGGCAAGGGTCAAAAAAATATGGCGAGCAACCAAAGCACTGGTCAAAGTCAAAAAACAGATTGAAACCAAAATTAACCTGACACTTGGCCTATGTAGAATAGAAACTAACACAAGATATTGTTTGTTTTTTTGTTTTTTTTTAAACTACCAGGAGGATAACCACAATTCACGGGGTTCTGGTGATGTTACAGAATCAACAACCATGGTTACATGTTCCATAATTTGTATTTCATAAAATCCAGTCACGTGAAAAAGAAATGACACCTTCTTACAGTTCTATGGTTTTACACATCAGGACATAATGAAATAACATTTGGTCCTTACCAGGTTCTAAAATTATATAAATCTAACCTCATTGTGAAACAACACACAACAGATTCCACCATGTCACTATTTATTTAACAAAAATGAAACCAAAATGGATAAACTATGTGTGAAAAACTACGTACACCTCATGATTCAATAGTTTGTTGAACCACCATTAGTCTCTCACATCATTGTGGAGGAAGTGTGGCCTACTCCTCTTCTCTACAATGTTGCTTCAGTTCATTAAGGTTTGTGTTTATGCACAGTTTTTTTAAGGTCCCACCACAGCATTTCAATTGGGTTGAGATCTGGACTTTGACTGGACCATTGAAAAACTTTGATTCTTTTTTTTTTTTTTTTTTTTTTTGGTAGATGTGTTTGGGATCATTAACAGTTGGTATGAGGTATGCTGATGTGTTTGGTTTTCGCAAAATGTGGTACTGTACACTTTGGTCTTGTCTGTCCAAAGGACATTGTTACAGAAGTCTCATGGTTTGTTCAGAAGCAACTTTGCAAACCTAAGCCGTGCTGCCTTGTTCTCTTTAAGAGAGAAGAGGTTTCTCCTAGCAACCCTTCCATACAAGCCATACTTGTTAAGTCTTCTTATAATTGTACTGTCATGAACTTTACCATTTAACATGCTATCTGAGGCATGCAGAGTCTGAGATGTAGCTCTTGGGCTTTTTACAGTTTCTCTGAGCACTGCACAGTCTGACTTTGGGGTGAATTTGCTGGGATGTCCACTTCTGGGGAGATTAACACCTGTCTTGAATGTTTTCTACTTGTGAATAATCTTTCTCACTGTAGAAATGATGGAGTTCAAATTGTAAACTTTCCCAGATTGATGGGTAGCAACAATTGCTTCTCTAATATCATTGGTGATGCATTTCCTCCTTGGCATTATGATAAAACAAACCTGAATGCTCCAGACCAGCAAACCGCCAAAACCTCTACTTTTTTTGAGGTGGTCACACTTGCTGATGATCAATTAATCAAGTGTAGTTGATTAGCAGCACCTGGCTGCTATTTACCCTCTTAAATCCTATGGAGACAGTAAGGGTGTACTTAATTTTTCTCACGCTGCTTCTGCATTATGGCTTAGTGTTTGTTAAATAAATAATATATAATGTGTAATATGTCATGTGTTGTTGTTCATCTGAGGTTGTACTTACCTAACTTTAAGACTTGCTAAGGACTAGATGATTTTTTATTATGTCCTGATACATAAAGCCTTACAACTGCAAGAGGGCATACTTTCTTTGTCACATGACTGTAAAAAATGGGGAAATTAAAATAAATGCAAATTGTTCCCTAACAAGTTTCAAACCTATTGAAATTAATATGTGTTATGATAACAGATACCAGAAGCTTTTAGAATTTGGGCTGCAGAATTATAAGATACTATTGCAGTCAATCTTTTTCTACATCTTTATTTGAGAAAGTGTGTATGATAAAGTGTGTATAAGTAGCCTATAAATATGCCCATAAATTACTTGTATTTGAGAATTCAATGACTAACATTTTGCAGCAATTCCTTGCAAATACCCTCTTTTATGTATTCTGGCTCTCTGTTGTCATTAACTTTTCATATTAAGATGAATAAAAACTGTGTAGGCTACATTTGGGTTCAAAATAATTCCTCTTCAATGTGGCATCTTTTAGTTATTCTTATCTAAGGTAACTAATGGGATAGGTTCTTTTTTTTTTAACCTCAGTTCTGTCAAAAACACTGTGTGTATAACTAAAGGCAGAAATGTTTCATTCAGCACTCAGAAGAATACAGTCAACAGGCCAGAAGTGGTTGTTGGAACAAGAGTACATGTCTGGGAACAACTTCTTAAAATATTTGTAGAGGATACCCAGCAAAATATGCCTCTGAAAAGGTTATGCCCACAGGGATTCTTTCCAAAAAAAACTGCCACCAATTTCGTCCAGTCCGTTTACTATAAACAAACATTCATTGTACAACTAAAAACACAAGTAAAACAACATCTTTATGGCTAGCAAAAATTTACCAAATTTGTTAAGGTAACATTAATGATAATGTTTCAAAATGTCTTCAAAATACATTCAAATCAGTATTGCTGTATCTATATATTCTGGTATGGCATTTTGGCATTTACAATTAGCAATTTTTACGTTAGTTATTAATTTAGATATGCAATCAGAATTTGGATGCTGTGCAGCCTATCTTCCTTTGTCCATGGTTATGCTGGTTGGTTAGGTACAGTGGGGGAAATAAGTATTTGATCCCCTGCTGAATTTGTCAGTTTGCTCACTTACAAAGAAATGAATAGTCTCTAATTTTTATGGTAGTTTCATTTTAATGGAGACAGACAGAATATCAACCAAAAATCCAGAAAAAACACATTGCACAACAGTTAAAAATTGATTTGCATGACATTGAGAGAAATAAGTATTTGATCCCCTACAGCCCAGCCAGAATTCTGGCTCCCACAGATTGGCTGTGATTACAATCAATCAATCAAAGATACTCCTGATCTCAACTTATTTTGTGTATAAAGCACACCTGTCCACAGAATCAATTTCTTCCATTCCAACCTCTCCAACACCATAGGCAAGACCAAAGAGCTGTCAAAGGATGTCAGGGACAAGATTGCAGACCTACACAAGGCTGGAATGTGCTACAAGACCATCAGCAATGAGCCTAGTGAGATTATTCGGAAATGGAAGAAATATAAAATGACCATCAATCACCCTTGGTCTGGAGCTTCATATAAGATCTTGCCTTATGTAACTAAATGATAGATAGACAGACACACAGACAGACAGACACTTTATTAATCCCAAGGGGAAATTCACATACTCCAGCAGCAGCATACTGATACAAAAAACAATATTAAAGATTGATAACAATGCAGGTAAAAACAGACAATAACTTTGTATAATGTTAACGTTTACCCCCCCGGGTGGAATTGAAGAGTCGCATAGTTTGGGGGAGGAACGATCTTCTCAGTCTGTCAGTGGAGCAGGACAGTGACAGCAGTCTGTCGCTGAAGCTGCTCTTCTGTCTGGAGATGACACTGTTCAGTGGATGCAGTGGATTCTCCATAATTGATAGGAGCCTGCTGAGCACCCGTCGCTCTGCCACAGATGTCAAGCTGTCCAGCTCCATGCCAACAATAGAGCCTGCCTTCCTCACCAGTTTGTCCAGGTGTGAGGCGTCTTTCTTCTTAATGCTGCCTCCCCAGCACACCACCGTGTAGAAGAGGGTGCTCGCCACAACCGTCTGATAGAACATCTGCAGCATCTTATTGTAGATGTTGAAGGACGCCAGCCTTCTAAGGAAGTATAACCGGCTCTGTCCTTTCTTACACAGAGCATCAGTTAAGTAAGTACATGTTATTAATGTGTGAAGTGTGAGAATTAGTTCAATACACTTTGAAATACAATTAACTTAACGTAAGTCCGTCGAAATCTGTGTCTTTCAAGTGTGTGTGTGTATATATAAATATATATATTGTAAGAGCTAGCCCGGCCACAGACAGACACGACACCGCAATGTCCACAACACACAAGTTCATTATACTATTTACAAATACTATTTACAATTTTGAACTCAGTCCTTGGTCCTTCAGGCCACCTCCACTCCTGCCATGCAAGCTCCGTCCTCTTCCATCCGACTCCCCGAACGGAGTGAGGCGGCCCCTTTTATAAAGCCCCGGATGTGCTCCAGGTGCCTGATGATGAACTTCCAGCAGCACTCCCCAGTGTGGCGGAAGTGCTGCCCTTACACCCGGAAGCACTCCAGACGTACACCATCCCTGGTCTGTCAACACTTCCTGGTGTCCTGGAAGCACTGTCCCCCAGGGATCAAGGACCGTCCAGGTACCCAGGGAAGAGAAGTGCCGTTCTCCCAGTCCCTCCTTCCTGCAGGCAGGGCAGGGTTCCTGGCCGTCTATCAAAATATCTATCTATCTATCTATCTACCTATATCTATATACTGTAATATCTATATCTATATATCTATATATATATATCTATATCTATATATCTATATATATCTATATATATATATATATATAAAATTTACATATTTCAGGTATTTTTACAGATAATTGCAAATTCTCAAATGATGTAATGTAGCCTCCCATAAAATATTTAATGGAAAAACAGATAACATTTCTGGCACACAGTTAAAGACCTTTGAATTCTGCTCTAATAAAGTATGAGATTCCAAGCTCCCCAGATAAAAGGATGAACTGAAAATCTGAAAACATGCACTACATAAGGTTTGAAAGATCCATGAATAGGGATGTTTTTCCACCTGCAATATTGTTTAATCACATCCAGATAGCACAAGCTTCTGTGAGTTATCTTTCTGCTCTCTGAAGATGCACTGTTTAAAAATTACTTTCAGAACTAAGCCCAAGACAACAGCCATACAAGGTCAAAACTACTAATGTGGGAAGTTAATTGCTGCAAAGCACCCTGCCCAGGGTTTAGGATAGAAGAGCAAAACACAAATGTCTCCCTTTAGCTATGCAGTTAATTTTTTGATCTGAATTAGTTTTACATGTAGACATTTCAACATGAACTACTCTATCAAAGACAAGGCAAGAATAAGTCCCCTAAATAGTCCACTGATTAAGTAATTTGAAATGCAAATAAGGAAAATTAAAGCTTTGGTACTTTCACCAAACAAAATAAAATTAATAGACTTATTTGTGACTGATAGAGATCTACATCTTTTTTATTTTCAACCTTAAAAGGCTTCCTAGAATTGGAGTTTAAACCATGTAATATAAAAAGCAAAACTATATTTCTTTTCAAAATGTTAAATTCTATTTCCAAATAACTTCATTAAGTAATCGTTCCACATATAATTAATTATAGGTGTACACAATTCAGATAACAATGTACTGTTTTTGCTAATGCTGTTTTATGAAGGTCAGAAGAAGGTCTGATAAATTTTACTGGAACATGCTAGTAACAGTTTGGATGATCAAAAAAGGCATGTTTTGATAGTCAAAAAGGTGTGAATATTTAAACTAACTTCAAATCAAAAGTTTTGTTTGTCTTAATAGATCAGTTTGGCCAAAATATAGAACTTCAACAACAACAAATTCAGAATGCTTATCATAAGAAAATAAGCTTTACCTTCTTTAGTATGAGAATCTAACTTTTACAGGTAGTTGCAACCACTGAATAATAGAGAAGAAAACCTGATTCGATACTGCACACCAACCATATACTGTGTGAAAATCATTAATAAGGTCGATACGTCTTTCTCAGTTGACAGATGAGTGTCTTAAACATTCTGCCTGCTTCTGAAACACCAGTAAAACCAAATAAGTTCATTGTTCAAAATAATTCACATGAAAAAAATTGGTATGATGTTAATAAAGATTTTCTATGATGTTGAAATAAAATGCATCTTACTTGCAACTGCTCATCTACAACTATCCTGACATTTTTGATTGTAGAAATGGCGCATCCCAATGGAAGGCAATTCAGGTTAGGGAACAGGTGGTAGTCCGATGAGAAGGTCACAAAAAAGCAGTATTAGCAGGAGTATTGTAATAAAGGAGAAAGGAGATGATCAGCAGTTTTTCTTAACACTTTACCCTGACTGATTGTCACAAAGGCCAAAGCAAATGAGCATAATACTGACAGGTTATGTGGATTTTTAGAGGCATGCAACCACTCCTGGATTCAGGAGTCAAGTTTTCTTCACTCCAAACTATGTAACTCTCATACTGTAGAAAACAAGAACTAATACTTAAAATTCAACATATGTTCAGCATATGACATTAATTTATTCATTAAATGTTCCAGCCAGCTTATTTTACACATGGTAAACACACAGAGTCATGGAGACAGCATATGAACTTTAAATATCTTATAGTCAGGATATTGTTTGAATGTATGACTAAGAAATGCTTAAGAAGCTTTGCTCACCGCTACGCCACAATGCATCCCCAAAATCAGTTAACTAAAGTAAAGATCAAGTATTTGTATCTTAATCAGAATGAAGTAAAAATATTAACGAGGCAAACTCAGAAAATAGGAATAATTTTATAACTAATATATATATACATATATATATACATATATATACATACACATATATATATATATACATACATATATATACATACACATATATATATACATACACACATATATATATATATATATATATATATATATATAATATATATATACATACACACACACACATACATACACAGACATATATATAGTTATAGCTAAATTCTGAGTCAGTGCTCCACCGAGCGTCTGCGTGGGTAGTTGCGTCATGTGTGGATACTATACTGTTTGAGTTTCCTAGTGCTTCTCAAAGTTTTATTTGCAATGAACCAAAAAAGAGAGAAACGGTGTCAGTTTATGCTGGAAAAAGAGAAAGTTACATCTAATGTCTCATTTTCAAATAAAATATTTTTTGTACTGCACTGTTTTTTATTTATTTATTTTTTTTAAACATACAGGTATTGTCAAGTTTGGGACACAAAGTTGCATGAGAGGCATGTAGGTGTCCAAGTTTCCAAGGAAAACAGAGGTACTTTATTACTGTAAAGAGAAGGCAGGTACAGTCTCAAGACTTCGTTCAAAATAGTAGCTGTTACTTCAGTACTCAAGCAAGCGAGATAGGAGCCACGATATGGTAATTGTCCCGCTTTAGCTCCCATCATGAGATTAGAAGAACTCCAGCAGCTTGAAATCCAATTTGAATAGGACAGGACCAGGAGAGTGCAAGGAACAGCAGGTGAAAGCCCAGTGTTAAACGTTCTGAACATTGCGCGACAAGCATGTTACACAGTAAGCCTGGTCCTTCACAGGACAACTAATTACTTTTCCCTTGGTTTACTGTTTACCATCCCAACCAGATGTAGCACAGCAGCTACGGAGCTGTCCTTGTGCCACTGCCATTGGAGATGGTGAATCACCAGAGACCCCTGTCAAAATAATACATGTGTCTTCCCCAAATTCGTTATAATGAAATTTCTGTTATAACAAAATATTTTTATGGTCCCATGAATTTTGTTACAACAGGATTCCACCTGTATATATTTGTATATATAAAAATCTTGACAGCTTGTCCCAATAAATTATAGGCTTATATTTGACATTTTAAAAAAAAAAAACACATAATTTTAGTTTTAGCAAAATTTACTATTATTAAAAGTGAAAAATGTAGTGGTAAATATACAAAAGTACTTTGTTACTTGTGTGGGAAACGTAACAAACACACACAAACACACATACTTCATGTAGAATATCCTCAGTTAAGAATTACGAATATCATCAGTTGAAATCAAATAATGGAAGAGGAATGCTTTTTCCATTTGAGTAGTATGTTTGCGATAGCTGTGCTTCCTTCAGTAGTCTTTGGTCAAATGGTGACCTTTGTGTGCTGGACCCATAGTCTGTGGACCAGAAGGGGAGGGGACTGGAAAGATCAGATGTGATGTTAGCGATTTTTGGGTGGAATTTTCTCTTGCCTGGGAACTGGAGTGGAGATGTTAGTGAGACGGAAGTGCAACCCTCTTTTCCAACCCCTGTATTCACAGGAATTGATCCTCATAAGGCACTTACCATAATCACATGTTTGACAATATATCAGTATGACAATGGGTGAAAATGCTATGAAAGCCTTAAAGCAGAAACTGTTTTTTTTTTTTTTTTTTACATTGTACTAAGAAATGCCAAAGTTACAAATATCTTCCAGTTCTTTTTAACTAAAAACAGGTTACTTAGGATAAAATTTTGCCAAACTACTTGAGTTATCAAATTTATGAATATCTTGACCATGTGGAGCAAGACAGATGTGGTTGTTCATTTATGGATATTCTGTGCATTTTATGTGGTATACAGTGTACCAAAATAATTATAGTTTCAATTAGATGTCTAATGTATTTTGCAGAAAAACACCATATGACATTCTAACCATAGAGGTGTCTTAAATCCCTGCTGTTAGACAAGCCAACAAGTCAAGGCTGCCTAAAAAATAAAAAGACATGTTATCATGAACTCTACCTTGACCCTGTTATATTAAATCTACTTAAACTGAATTTCATTTAAATTTAATCATCAAATATTAACACAAGAGATTTACCACTTCAGGACCATTTAAAACTGAAAATGTCAGCTGAATTATTAATCTGAAGAAGTTTAAAAGTTCTTGCTTAGAACAAATTAAGCATCCTTTAACAAAGAGTAGCTAGCTTCAATAAAGAAAGAAAGAAAATAAATACCAACAGCTAGCTAGCTGTAGCTCTGTGATGGGCAAATTCAGTCCTGCAGAGGTGTAGTGTTGGCAAGTTTTTTTCCTGGCAATAACAAGCTAAATTATGTGTGTAAAAGAACCCTCTGGTTAACTGGACTTCTGATTTAATACAGTTTTAAAATCAACATTCCTGCCCAACTATGACTAGTGTAATGTAGATTAATATTTGATATTTTAATAATTGTTCATAAATGATCATTTAAGGATTAATTGCTGACTTAAAGAAACAGCTTTTTCTTTTAAACAAGTCATTGTAAACTCTCCAAGTTTTAGAAATGCTATCACTGATAACATTTTTGTCAAGTGCTTCTTTAGGGAAGGTAAATTGTGGTAGATAAATAAATGTGTAATTTTGTCATGCCTGGGGGTAACTGCTGAACTACAGTACCTGACAGTGACAAAAAGACACTAATGACTGTGCAAACTGAACTACGATCATGTCCACGCAGTGATTGTTAGGATCACAAAATACATGTCACACTATGACGGTACAAGCAAGAGATACAGCCAGGAAATATCTTGAGTGTCAAGCCAAACACAGGAGGTGCTTCGGTGATGAAGAATGAGCACAATATGACAATATGCTTTTTGGGCAGTTAAAACACTGCTTAAATGTAAATATACATGCACTTAAACGTTTATATATTTTTTAATCATCAATTGCACTACAGCTTTTTGCTACTAAAGTATAAATAAATGTTTATATTTAAACAGCATTTTGGTTTTTTTCCCCCCAGTATACCAGCTATACTTTCCTAATTCTATAGGTATTTTTATAAATATGGTTTACCATTTTAATTATGCAATGTTTGCTTCTTATTAACACTCATACTGTATGGCAAACACAAACAAGTAATATACAGTACTAACCTTTAAAAAAGCCACAAATCTATCAAATGTTCATGAGATGTTTATCAAGAAGATACAAGGCTAACATGCTTGCCAAGTTTACAAGAAAAACAGACAAATTTTGCTGTTAACTAAGCAGTAGTTATTTCAAATTCTTTATCCCCTTTTTCTAATTGAAAATGTAAGCTGATGTACTTCACACAAGTATACTCACCGTCCAAGCTCAAACAAGCAGCGTTAGTTTTGATGAGAGGACAAAATAAAAATGCCTGAATTTAATAAAGTACCTTTTTTGCCATATGCCTAACTGCACAGGACGACTCATCTGATTCCTTTTTCTCAGTTTATTACTCCAATTTCATTAATGTAAAGGCTCTCTGATAAAGTCTGCCTTTCTGTAGGAGTGCTACAACAAATTACTGTAAAGCTTAAAAAACAGAAGCTAAAATTTTTTTTGTGATCAGCCAATTTACCAAACACAGTCTTTTTGTAGTGAAAATCGGGTCAATTTAGACTGGTGACCAATTGATCAGAGCATCACTAACAAAAAGACACTGCAGCACACGGTAGAGCGAGAGGTATGTCTGAATACAGAGCAGCTGGCTAATACTATGGCTCATTGACATGCCACACATACTCAGCAATACAGAATGAAAGAATGACAATGACAGAAAAGTATATGCTGACAAACAAGACTGTCAAATAGTCACAACATCTGCCCAAATGGAAACATTGCTTCTACAATCTTAATATAAATTTTTGGTCGAAAAGCACTATTTACGAAATTAGATCATAGATGTGTTCATTGTGGGGCGGTATTTTTTTAGACTGGAAAAAAAATAAAAGAATGTGTTTCCAAAACAGAAATGCTTAGCTTGCTTTATATGGACCACCAGAACTAGTACAAGTCAATATAACTTTGACAAGGACTTGTCAAACACATTAGAGGTATCAACAGCTGCTTATTTTTGGCATTAATGGGACCCTCTATTGATAATCCCCCAGGACTGACGGTCTGGTGTGTTCCACTAGTATTAAAATAATTATACCTACCTTACAACAGAAACTTTCAGCAAGAAAATAAATGAAAGAGAAATGAAAGCCAACAAAAGTGAGCTTATATTCTACATAATTAATTATTTTAACAAGGTACATGTACCAGAAATTGATGATAAATAAGGCAGTGTGCTTTTAAAACGCAAAGATACAAACACTTCACTTGAAGGTGTTTTATTTTGTGTACATTTTCTGGAGTTATTTATTTAACAATATTTTAGCAAAAAAATAAATGTGTTTTAGAAGTTGTAGCCATATGACTGAATAACTGACATGTGAACTATGCATCACAAGGAACTTGAGATTTTTCATGGACTTTTTAATGTTGTTTTCATGCATTTCTGCACTAGCTCACACAAACCCCCCCCCACTGTATCACCAACTTTGTTATCTCTGTTCTTCCCGAAAACAAAAAAGAAAATGTTGGGTGGATGGTTCCTTTAAACATTATAAATCCTGCTACAGCTTGTAGTACAAAATGATCACTTTAGCATTGGTAGTGATGTTGAAAACATTCTACCAAATCTTTATATGCCATCTTTCTCATACTTTAGCTTTAAAAAAAATAGAAGCATTCAAAGGAGTCTTTTAAAAATGCAGACATTTTATTACAAGAGGAAAGCAAGACAGAGCTTCTATAAAACAGAAATGATATTGGTTTATACAAGTCAGAAAATGTCACAAAAGTCCCTGATGTTTTCTGTATACTTTATCTAATTTTAATATTTATTTTACAACTCTTTTGCACACTGTAATCAAGTGGCACCTAGCACATTGCTGGTTTCTTTTGCTTTGCCAAAAAGCAAAATAAACTATGCAGAAACTAAATTAAAAGAAAATAATTTAGATTTCTTTACACATTTGAGCAATTCAACTTAAAGCAAGGCTGTTCTAAATAAGACATTCCTTGAAAAGAACAGATTAGACTTAATAAGTTTATTCCACCTGTTTGATGGCTGAAACGTGAAAAAATGTTTATAATAGAGACGATAACACACTTGTAAACAACAAATTTTCTAATAAGGAATCTGGCAAGCACCTCCAATTAAGAAAAGCTAAAATTGAAAACGGCAAACCAAAAAAACCTTGATTAGCCCCAGACATGCTTTAAAAGTGTACAGTATTTAGATCACTTTCTATTTAAGCTTGCCAGAAGAAATGCATTTTTGCTAGCAGGCTATTCAAAACAGCTCGCTATTGAAAATCATTGTAAACACATTTGCCAGACCTTTTCTATATACTCTAAAAGGTCCTAATTTTTCATATAAATATTTAATATTTATGTATTTCTTATAACAGTTTCCAGCTTCACAAATGATAGGATCACATGTACAATGTACAAGTCCACAAAGAATTAACAGGATTAATTAGCAAGGGATTTCAGGGGCAGCTCAGTGCACCAAATCCAAAACAAAAAATTGTTTAAATACTTTGGCAGTAGATCAAGGTTTCCAAGCAGCAATTCTCTTTGTCACTGTTTTGTTTCTCTCCATTTATTCTAACAAATCCTGAATGAATATTGTCAAAGATTAGAAAGGTGTACTCACTAGAGACCCTGGAGTAATGAAGACATGAAAAACAACAAACTTGGCACAAGGATAAATGTGAATTATTGAAAAATACACTTACAAGTATTTTCTAAGTCAGTTCAGTATAATAGCTCACTTATTTAATTTTAAATAAATACATTTAACATTAAAACTAAAATTTCCTAAGCACATGCTCACTGATTCTTAGGTCTGTCATAAACCTATTACAAAATCTTTAAAAAAAAAAAATATGCAAAATCAATCAAACCATTCCATTTTCATTATGAACATAACACATAATATCAAATAAAATAATATTTTCAATTATTATAACAGGCATTACCTGCAGAGGGCACTAATTACTTCATCATATGAATTATTGAAAACTGAATTGCTTCTATTTCTGATAAAGTGCCCTGCATTACCCAGGATTCATTTCTAACTTGCTGCATGAATACAAAGTGATGACTAAAGGTATTTTATTTCATACATTCAGCGTTTTCCTCTTAACTGCCGACTTTAATTATGAGTCACACTAAAAGCCAGAGCAGTCTATGTAGCCAAAAACATTCATGAAAGTATGGCATATTGGCCTTCTTAGCCACATCACTTAATACTACTCCATTACAAATGAATACCCCAATATTAAGTCCTTGATTTTTTGTATTCTGCTATACCAACAACAATAGGAAAACAAAAGTGTATTTTAAGATATCAATGGTGAGAGAAAGTGCAACCAATAGAAGCACTTCAGTTTTTTATTCTATTTTCGAAAACATTACAATGACAAAAGTACTCAGTTAAACAAATGATAACATAAAATATATTATTTACTTCAAAATCAGTCCAAAAGAAACAAAAGAAAAATAGAAACACAAAGGGATAAAACAAAATAAATTGCAATACTTTCTTTCCCAAAGTCTTATTAAAGCAAATGTTCAGTTATTACCCAACAAACCTGTGGTGAAGAATGCGTGACACCATAGCTACAATATTATAAAACCAAATGTATGACAGTTCTTGGTATAGGTACTGGTTAGTTTACTCCAAATAATACTGTGGAAGCATAAATAATATATTGGATTAAGTATGCAAAGATAAATGTAACGGATAAGAACATTGATTTTTTATTAACTTTTACATATTGGCAAATAATTCTGCAACTAGGGCTGGGTGATAAAACGATAAATTATGAAAAAATTTTTCCTCACTATAAATATAAGACATGGTTGATACAATGTTGATAGAACTCTTCTATCCATATTTTGACAGAAAATACAAAAAGCCAATGATAATGAGAAAAGAGTGCCATGCTGAACCAGTCATGTGGCTGGAATAGAGTTACAGCCATATCAGGTTAGGTTGACGCACAGAGCACTGAGCGTAGAAGTAACAGCAGCTGCGCGTGTGATAATGTTTGGGCTATAGCAGACCTGCACACAGGTACATCAGGAGAGAGATACAGGAGAAAATGATGACAGAAAATGTTAACAAAAATTTGAAAAAAATTAAAAAAGCTTTACCGAAGTAGTCACCTCAATGGATACAATTTAGGCTCAAAAGATGAGGACATTGTAAAAAAAAAAAAAAAAAAAAAAAAAAAAAAAAGGTCACAGGGAATTCATAGTGTGGAGATAATTTGGCTATTTAAAGTCCAACAAGAAGCAGAGTAGCATGCACTGCAAACTGTGTCGACAGCATGTTCCCACAAAAGACAGATAATGCCAGCAATCTTTTGTACCATCTGAAGCAGAGCCATCCATTACAGCAAGCACAATGCAAGATTTTAATGTCCCAGACTCATGAAAGTGTTGCACTAATGGGGATATCTTGTAACTTTCCTTTTTTTGCCTTGGAGCATAAGCTCACCACAACTGAGTGAATATGTCAATTTTGTTTATGTTCTCCATCATTTACATTTGAAAACTGCTTCAATTTGGAATGAGGATATATACAGAATATTTTGTCTTGTTTATTTGTGGATTTGCTTCCCGGCTATTTAAAACAGTTTGAATCAATACAAAAGAAAAGGTACAGTATAGGGGTAGTTTTCTGAGATTTTATTTTGTATTAATACCTACTTTATTTATCTGAATCTGACCAAAGAATTTACTGTGTGTTCTCCTGTAAAACTTGAAAGCTTTAAGATTTTAGTTTTAGATTTAAGATTTTAGAATTGTAGAATTAAGATTTCATTTTATTTATTTGGATTTGACCAACATATTTAGTTTGTTCTCCTATAAAACGTGAAAGCTTTTGACTGGTCAAAATTGAGACTTCTTATTTTGTATTACATATTTTACTTATTTGGAACTGACCAAAGAATTTAGTTGTGCATTTTGTTTGTGTTCTCCTGTAACAGTTAAAGCTTTTGACTGGTCAGAATTACTATTTTAGTTTATTATATATAGCTATATTATTTATTTGAAATAGAGATGTATAATGTTCTATAGTACATTTGTCATGTTCAACTTCTAACAGAAAATAAATATAAATCAATCAATCAATCAATCAATCAATCTCACTTAGGAGTAAAAAGGAACCTATAAGATTGACAGAAATGGTGACTTGATTTATGTCATGATGTAGAGTAATCCCCCGCTATATCACGGTTCAGCTATCGCGCACCCGCTACATCGCGGATTTATTAATATTATTATTATTACTAGGGGTGTCCACCCCCTGTTCGCTTCGCTCGCCCACACCTGGGTTTGGTTTACTGGATAAACAATTTAAAGAGATTATTATTTTCATGGGAATTGTTACATATGCATTATTTTCATTTTTACTTTAAAACTTTTGTAAAAACAATATTTGTCCTTTATTTCCTGCCCCGGGCGTGGTTAAATCTATTTCTCGTGGGTCTTATAATGCTGCTCGCGTTGTGAAGGGGGGGTCTGAACGCACACTAAGTAGAAGCGATCGGTTCAGCAGCTGTCTTGCTGCTGCTGGACAGCTGTGTGTTGTGCTTGTCGCGATTTGCGTCAGTCACTTAAAAGCCTGTACAGCAGCTGTCCTTTTGCCACTTTGCATCTCTGCCGCTTGCATTCTGAAGAAGGAGGAGTAAGTGGGGGAGAACTAAGTGTTCCGATCATCTGCTGGCAAGCTGCATGTTCTGCTTGTCGTTGTTTTAAGAGCTGGAAGCACCTGGAGTTTGTTTGCCAAAAGCACTCCTATACCTGCTAGGTTAGATATCAGATAACTTGTTTAAAATTGTAAGTAGGGTGTGACGTGCAAAGGTCACCATCTCACGGGTTTTGCTTCCTAAGGTTGTAATGTCTAGTCTTGTGTGTCATAAAAATGTCTATGTTCTCCACGCTAAGGAGAAGTGGACAGATTAGCTACTGGCTTTGTGCTGCTTCTGCCAAGATACAAGTTCTGATTGTCGCTCTGTGCGTTGATCACTTAAAAGCCTGTACAGCAGCTGTCCTTCTGTCTCACTGCCTTGTCTCGTGTGACGTTAAAATGTCTCTCGCGGAATGTCAAATTGTTTTCTGAGAAGATCAAACCTCGTCTCCCAGCCAATATTTTTTTTATAATAGAGAGATGTTACTCATATCCTTAGCCCGAAATCCACATATCATATGTGTTTACAAAGTGTGTTTTAATAAGCTTACATGTGTTTAAAGCATGTGGGAGGGGTATTTTAAGGCTTAAACTATAAAAAAAAAAAAAGTTTATTTTTATGGTCTTTCTATATCGCGGATTTTCACCTATCGCTGATGGGTCTGGAACGTAACTTCTGTGATAGGCGAGGGATCAATGTATAACATTATCAACTGATATGAGAAAAATTATCATGGTAAGATTTTTTCCCATATCGCCCAGCCCTATCTGCAACTATATTGGAATTATATTCTACTTCATGAAAAACAATCGAATTTTCTGGGGACCACTATGTTTAATGTATGATGTGTGACGATGCAGGTCCGCTCCATGCTCCCATCTTGCTTTTGGGAGCCCTTGAACCCAACACCGTCAGTAATGTCACTGATGAGCTTGGCAGTGAGGCATAACAATGGAACAAGGGGATGGTGCAGAAGTGCCAAGTGCTTTTATTAAAAACAACAAATCAAAACAGGACAGTGTCCAAATAAATAAAGTGCAGTGTCTCTCATATCCATAAATAAATAATCCAGTAAAAACAGAGGTGAAAAGTGGAGATAAAAACAATAGAAACAAAAATAATCCTTTAAAACAAGGTTAAAACAACAACTGGAAACAGTCTCTTTAAAAACAAAGCCTAGTGCCTTCTTTTACCTGGCAGCTCCCCTGCTTCTTCCATCAGGCCTCGCAACAGGGGAGTCGCCCTAACTGCAGCTGACCTTCTGTCCACTTGACTGGTCTGGAGGCTTCCCGATCCCTGGCTTCAGCTGCGCTCTCTCCAGACCGAGACTTGGCTTCCCCCAACGGCCAGGATGCTCACATTGGGGAATCCATCACCCAAGCCTCCCGACTCCCGCTGTCTTCCATGGCGAGCCATCCTTCTGCTGGTCACTCCCGCTCCTCACAATGCTCAGCGGGAGCGACCACTACCAACTGTCCTTGATGTTGGCCAAACACTTCGCTAGGGCTCACTGTCCAGCTGCCTACGAGCGCTCACTCACGCTCTCTCTCACACACTCCAGCTTTCTCCTCACTGCTTGTGAATTTCCCCTTGGGATTAATAAAGTATATATCTATCTATCTATCTTCCTGCAACCTCCTTTTCTTTCTTTTGGTTTTCTTCTTCATCCTCCCCTCACTAGCCACCTCGCGCTACTATATATTACGGGTACGTGGAACAGCTGTGGCAAATCTGCAGCTGCATGGGAACAATTACGGATGCGGACGACTCCTCACCTGTGCACTTAAGTGAGAATCGCCTGCATCACAAATTCCCTGAGAACCACTCAGCCACACACCACCACGCCCCCTCGCTAAGCCGCGAGTGCGCCGATTATTTATTTTAAAACTGGCCCTTTTGACATGAGCTGTGTACCCGCTATACCACATGATGACATACATCTTTAATATAAATAGAACTGAATCGCTGTTAATCTTTATTGTATACTGTAATATATGACAGGGCTCGGATCACCTAATGTCTGAGAAAATAAGCAAAAATCAGAATTTACAAAGAATATTAGCTATTTCATCTACTTAAAACAATCAGAATTTATTCTGTAACTAAAAAAAATTGCTGAGGAAGACAAATGGTATATAATAATGTTCAATTTTACATCAATCTTTATCTTCAAAAAGATATGAAAAACTGTGGTCACTAAGGCAGAGAAAGTGATAGGAGGCTGAAAGAATGTTTACTGTATATACTTGATTTGAGGTAAAAGAAATAGAATAAATGCTCAAAATATGAAAATGTTGTATAAACATGGTAAGTCAAACGTCCCCCTTGTTAAGCTATTGATTCCATTAACCTCCTAATACTCTTATTTTTATCCTATACTCTATTGTACTTTACCTTCCTATAACATTTTAGGTTTGTTTTCACTGTGAAACACTTTCAGTAATGACAGCTTGTGTATTTATTCAAAGGCCAGATTGTCTGAAAATAATCAAAGAAGTGCACATAAATAAATAAATTACTGCCAGCTTTCATGAAATTAAAGCCATTTTATCAGTATTAAGTAGAATGACTACTATAATGAAGCACAAAATAATCAGAAGAAACATAGAAGACATAATTACATGACTGGTAATGGGAATGCTTTTTGCTGCTGACCCAGGAAATATACAAATATACAGTATAGTCAATATTCAGTATATTTTAATTACTTACCAACTTTTAGAATTCTATAGCATGTATCCAATTTTTAATAAGTAGAATTGTGCTCAAAACATTTTTTTCGATTAAAAACTTTATCATATAATTAACTGAGTCATTTTATATAGCTCTGACATAAATATTAGTCTATAAATTAACAGGGAGTAGGCATCTGATTGACTTGAAAGTCACTGTCTGACTTTCCACTGTTGCTTGCGTTATACACGCACGATGTTAAGAAAAACTATCCTGATGAAGTTAAGAAACTATGCTTTGTAATGCTGGACAGTGGAACAGAACCCAGTTCAACAAAGGTGTCACAAGATGCAAAATCAAATTTTCACTCTTAAAAAATTGATGCATTCAGTTTTGACTTGATGAGATTAGGCAGGAAATGATGTGCGGCCATTGAAGAGTTACACCATTTTAGTATGGCTATGATCAAAAATGCAGTTAATTATTCTGGTGACTAGTGGGCACTCTAAATTAAATTGATGTGAGAAAATGTAAGAAAATGCACTGAAACAAACTGGCACTTCCCACAAGACCAGTTCCTGCTTTGCACCCAATGATCCCAGAAGACAACAGTAGGATTAAACAAGCTTGAAAACATGTTACTGTATTAAATATTTTCATAAATCTGTACAACTTACTTTTTTGTGGAAAATCCCATTCTCATAACGGAATGTCAAGTTTGATGCAAACTGAGCACCAACCATGAAGAGTTCATTATTAGCATTGTTACGATGTCATGCAATTTTTATTCTAATACAATTCAGATCAATTATCCTAATCAGTTTGCTTCTCATTTCACTCAAGAGCTGTTTAGTAATTACGAATACCATCTGAATCATGAATTGATTTTCAAAAGCTTCCATTAACACGTACTTGTATCACCAGGGCACAAAAATCTGAACAACAAGTAGGGCTAATCCAATGAGAAACAATATGTCAAACACTTTCAAACGTTTCCAAACACAAACAGATTATTATTAGCTGGTTTCACTGTGAACTGAAAATCCTAAAACTTTCACATAATTTTAATTTGCATGCAACAAGTATAAACTAACTATGAGTGGGTGGTATGGCCAAAAATCGTTATCACAGTATAATTAAAAATTCTGACAGTTTCAGTAGATTCCAGTGTAATGTATTTGTATTTACTTTTTAAACAGAAACTTTTTTTAACAAATAATAAAAATACTACTGATTAACTGTGCACAAAAGCATTCATAGGTATTGTGTAAAAAATGAGTCTACCATTTTGACTCACTTTTTACACACAGTTCAGATGTAAGACCATACACAAAGACATTACCTATAAGACATTACCATAAGATACTTTATAAACTATCAGGTAATCATAATTTGCTTTTTCTTTTCACACTTAGATTTGTACATTGTGTTGTACAATAGTTTTCTCAAAATATATACGAGAACAAGACCTTCATCCAGTATACCACATAAACAGTATGTCACCCAATTCTAATTACAATTATCTTACTCTTTGACTTTAACATATGGTATCAGCTTTTTCTGTAAGAAAATACAGTAGGCAACAAGTTCCAATCTGTCCAAGAGAGGCATGCTGTACCATGTCAGGTTTGCATCACAAAAATAATAAAATAACTGCATCAACAATGGCTTTAGGATTACTGAGGCAATCAGGATTTATAGCTGTATCTTGATTGAAACTGAATTTTAAAGAATTCTTAGAAATAAAGTTTCTAAAATAAGATATGTTTAAAATATTATGGGGGATTTTGACAGCGAAAATGATAAAGCACTAAGACAGCACAAAGACAAGAAAGGTAAGTGACAGCCAAGTAATTTTTGGACATTAATGCTCAGCAGGTACAACAGTCCTTCCTAGTGGCACTTCAGTCAAGACTTTAAAACATCAGCTCTAATGAAATGACAAAACAGTTTGTACCACTAAGCTAACTCCTATCCTGCCAAGCTAATCAATCAATACTGTTTCATTAAAAGTAGCTCTGACAGACAGATAAAAAATTAATTCTAAAAACAACTAAGAATATAAGTGTTGAAAATAAACATTAATCTCATAGCATATCATTTATGAATAACTGCCGAAGATCATCAGGTAAAGAGTGGACTCTCATGTTTCAGTGCCTCCCCTCTGTGATATGCTTGGTGGGGGTCAAGTAGTCTTACTTATGAAAACTGGTAATTTCTGGTGGACTATGGTGCACAGACTACAGAATGCCAAAAAACAGCCTTGTAAATGTGAGCATGAAGTGTTTGAAAGTATATAATTTAACACCCATCGGATGGGAATAATGAGTGAGAATTAAAATGGAATACACCTTGGCAGGGGCAGTAATTGACTTCATTTCACACCTTCTTTGGTGCCAAGAGCAGAGAGGCCAAGGGAAGTAAATCCTACACACAATGCTAGCAAAAATTATAAGGACCCTGTATTTTTAGTTTGAACTAATTTTTACACCAATTCCTTACAAAAAGAGAAGTAAAATGGTATTATTAAAAATTGTGAGTACACCAAAGTCTTTAATACACAATAAGACCTTTTTCCTAAAGAAAACCATGAAATAAAGCTAAATGCTGAGACAGCCTTAATGATTACCTTAGTTCCATTAATGACTTTCAAATAGGCAGCAATCAACAGAATCTGCATTGTCTTTACATTACTGTACATCTAATCATTCATATATGTTTGATCTATTACATTATAATTATACTCTGGATAAAACAAACAAGCAAGCTAACTTGGTTCACATTCAGTATATGCGAAGATAAAATGTCAACCAATCCCTGTGGACACTAAAAAAAAGAAAAAAAAAAGGATTAAAATAAGTTATTGAAATTTAAAAAACTAATACACTCAAGTAATTAATACTATAAATTACAAACGAAACGGAAAGTAAACCTTGACTTTTTAAAACAGGTTATAGAAACCTTCAGGAAAAAGCTACATCTGATTTTAATTAAGGCTAATCAGAAGCACTTCAACCAGTAAAGGTAAATTAACTGAGGACAAGATCTTGAATGTAACTGGTTAAAAAACACAGATGTCAAATCCAAAAGATCAAATTAAACATTCCTGGTTATAAGAATTTATTGAACATAAAAAAAATCTGATAGATTTTGTGATGACTTTCATCATTTAGATTGTATGGACTTTTGACATGCATTACATATAAATAAGTAGTAGTAAAAGTCCAACAATTATTCACCTATTTCTACACCTCGGCCCAATTCCCTGAATTGTAAGTACTCCGAAAATCATTTTAAAAGTCAAAGTATACATGATCTAATGCTCTAATTTTTGTTCTTTTAATGTTTTTTCCACAAAGAAAATATTTAATAACAATAATTAACAACAATAATATTTTTCATTAAATTGCAAGCCATGTACAAAAATGTTTGAAAGTCCATTGAAGTAATATTTCTCAGCCACTGAATAAGCATAAGTGGGTCATGAACTGCCACAGGCGTGCTGCTATTGATTATATTGAGAGCAGGTCACGAGTGGGTAGCAGTAGGTCGCCACTCCGAAAATCACACTCTGTTTCCCACTAGTTCTAGCGATCACACTATCCACCAGTCTTCCACAATTACTTTTACAAGTAAATCTGAATTCAGAACATTATTTATCTTTTCTATAATTTAAATGTTCAAAACTCAACTTAATCTTTCAAATTTCCCCACTCAGCTTTCTATTATTCTGGGGGTTAACATACAACTTTGGCTGAAGGACTAGCCTGTGCAATGAGGGATTTAATCATGTTGCTCTTGCTATGAGAGCTGTAAGCATACCTTATGCAGAGATTCCACAAGAACTGATTGTAAAGCAGTTAGTAGGCCTTTAATTAGAGCAGGCACATGAATGCTTCAGTCCAACAAAGCATCACATGCACACAATTTAAATAAAAGACTGACATGATTTTAGGAAAGTGAAGCTGAAGGATACAAAATGCTGTGTGTAACATTGTCGATCAAGCACAAAGTCTTTTGGGTTATCCTCACATACTCATAACAAATCAAAAATGTCACAAAAAATAACAAGAAACATGTCTTCTGTTATTTATTTTTTGTTATATTGGTATAAAGAAAATACAATGTAAAACTAAAAGCCAGGAAATAAAAATGATCAGACTGTTGGTTTCTTCATGTGGAGTAATCTCTGTCTGAAATATTTAATGTATATGTTAAGCCAAAATGAAGCTCTGTAACTAAAAGTTACTAAATAATTAGAAAACAAATGAATGGACAGAGACATCATCACCCTTGTATATGCTTATCTGTCTAGACTGTTCACTGATGTAGTTGAAATAATCCATCCATTCGTCTATTCATCCATCTTTCTTGCGTATATATTTGTGAGAAGCCAGAGTCTGTCGTGATGTACGTGTGCAAGACACAGTAAATGCTGGAGGTTTATAATAACTGTTTGCCATGTGAACCCCTTGACACAAAAGCGGCAGTGCATTCATAAGCTGTTATTTTTCATATGAAATAGGCCAGATTTTTAAACTAGCTCAAGAATTACGATTGGGCATTTTTATTTATTTAAAATACAGATGGACAGTATGTTTATTCATTGTGAATTTCAACTAAGGATTGCATGCATAGGACAATTTTGTAATAGGCAATATTTAAGCCAAAAGATTATTTTGAGCAAAAGGAAACAAGACTAAGAATCTCGTATATAAAATTGAGTTGAGTGTGAAAATATGCATACGCAAAATACACTGCCTGGCCAAAAAAAAAGTCGCCACCAAAAAAAAGGTCACACACTCTAATATTTCGTTGGACCGCCTATAGCTTTGATTACGGCACGCATTTGCTGTGGCATTGTTTCGATAAGCTTCTGCAATGTCACAAGATTTTGTTCCATCCAGTGTTGCATTAATTTTTCACCAAGATCTTGCATTGATGATGGTAGAGTCTGACTGCTACGCAAAGCCTTCTCCAGTACATCCCAAAGATTCTCAACTCTGGAACAGGGTAAATCTGGACTCATCAGACCACATGACCTTCTTCCATTGCTCCAGAGTCCAATCTTTATGCTCCCTAGCAAATTGAAGACTTTTTTTCCGGTTTGCCTCACTGATTAGTGGTTTTCTTACGGCTACACAGCTGTTCAGTCCCAATCCCTTGAGTTCCCTTTGCATTGTGCGTGTGGAAATGCTCTTACTTTCACTATTAAACATAGACCTGAGTTCTACTGTTGTTTTTCTTCGATTTGATTTCACCAAACGTTTAAGTGATCGCCGATCACGATCATTCAGGATTTTTTTCCGGCCACATTTCTTCCTCGAAGACGATGGGTCCCCACTATCCTTCCAGATTTTAATAATGCGTTGGACAGTTCTTAACCCAATTTTAGTAGTTTCTGCAATCTCGTTAGATGTTTTCTCTGCTTGATGCATGCCAATGATTTGACCCTTCTCAAACAGACTAACATCTTTTCCACGACCACGAGATGTGTCTTTCGACATGGTTGTTTAAGAAATGAGAAGCAACTCATTGCACCAGTTGGGGTTAAATAACTTGTTGCCAGCTGAAAGATAATTGCCCATGCAGTAATTATCCAATAGGAGGCTCGTACCTATTTGCTTAGTTAAATCCAGGTGGCGACTTTTTTTTTTGGCCAGGCAGTGTATGTACAATTTACCTTTATAAACCACAATCATTTTTAGAAACAACCATATGGATTATAGTATGCTAATCAATCTTATACATAAGCAGTCACAATGCTGCAGACCTTCATTGGCTGGTACAGCATTCTTCCACATGATGCACTGGGATCCACGCCAACTGCATCTATAGTGTGCTCAGTACAGCACTGAAGCACAGGCTCAGGGAAAGGTATAAGGAGCCAGCATTTGAATGTTGTAGCCACTATCACTTGCCACATGTAAACAGCACTATCACTTGCCACATGTAAAGATATGATAACTGTTAAAATTAACTGTACAGACCATATGAAAAACCAGCCAGTTACCCTACCATCATGCCAGCCACCATGTACAGTACCGTCACATCTGCCAAAGCTTCTTTGCCTCAAAATAAAAGAATCATGTATTAACCCAGGACACCAAACCACTACATTTGTCAGTCTAATCTTGTCATCACAGATGACTTGTGCATTAATGGAACATAACTGTTAATTGTTAACGAAAGCAGCTTCATTCTCGCTATTTGCTCTTACTTCAACATTAGTGCATTGAAACACTCTAAATTAAGTTAGGAAAACCAAACACTGCTACAAATTGCCCTTTTAAGTTGGCAAAATTATATTATGTTCTCTGCATGTACACCCACACCACATGAAAAAAGAATGTACAGGCACATTGATAGGTTAATGCCTACCAGCACAGCAGGCATGGTTGAGTGAAGCTTGGCTGAGATATTCCTGACCTTTCAGGCAGTTGCTTGAGAAGTAAGGATGTCAAACAAACTGGTATTTCTGTACTAACCAGCAAGCTCGCGATTCTCGAAAGAATCGCAAATCCAAGAATGGCAATCACTTTCTGTTCCCTCCGATACTTGGAGGGATGAAATATCATGGAGGGTGGGTGCGTCCTGGGAAAGTTCATTTAATTAAATAAACATATTTGTACTAAAGCGGCTTCTTTTTGGAGCTGTGACTCATCTGGTTCTGGTGTTTCAGAAGCACGCTGTAGGCGCCTTCGTTTATTGTTTTTATCCATGCAGTCTCATTTTTGTTTTTCTATGGCTGTGTCGTCAGCGAGAAGTCGTTTGCTGACGGCGGCGGATTCGCATGCTGAAGTGACCATGGCGGCGGATCCGGTGCGGTGGTGTGGGCGGTTGCGTTCGGGCGGCTGTACAACCTGGCGTGTACGCTTTACCTCAGGTTTAGTTCACAGGTCGTAGCCATGGTAAAGTTTTCATTTAATTAAATAAACATATTTGTACTAAAGCAGTTTCTTTTTGGGGGCACCTTCGTTCATTGTTTTTATCCATACGGGCTCGTTTACAGGTCTTAGCCATACAGGCTCATGTTTGTATTACTAATCGTTGAGCTCCTTCCATTTGGAGCCATGACTCCTAGCCTCCGTGTATTGTTTTTATCCATGCGGTCTCGTCTTTGTTGTTCTGTGGCTGTGTCGTTAGGTAGAAGTCGTTTACTGTTAGGAAGCATACTCCAACTTGATGTAACTACTTACTGTATCTTTCTTAAACTACTTACTGAAATCTTTCTTAAAATATTAAAGAAATGGGACATCTTTAACTTTATGTCTTTTCGTGATCAGTTTACCTTCTGCTCACCTAACTATGCACAGTAACATTTCAAATAAGCATTTTAAAGCTAGCCGCAGGAGATGATCCCACTGGAAAAGCAAAACCAGTGTCATGGATGAGCTGAAGTCAAAAAGATGAAAACAAAAGAATACTAAAGTGTCAAAATCAAGGACCATAACAAGCACAAAGACCCAGAATAAAAGAAGGTGGAAACCAAAATGAAACTTGTTTACCTCTTTAAAACTACCTAACTGTAACAAGGATATCCCACTGAAGTATATTTGGCATGTCGACTGCTTTCATATTAGATGGTATGGAAGAATAATTTTAGGGTAACATAGTATTCATCTTAAAGAAATAGCATAAAGGGTTAATAAATGTCAGAAACGAGATAAAAAATGTACACTGAAATATAACATTTGATTTAGGAAAAATACTGAGATGGTCACGTAAATAAAGAATGTACCAGAAGAAAGGCTGATGTAATATACAAAATGTACTGAAGGATGACTAAGAAATCAGCAGATCTATATTACTAAATGAAGGTTATATATATGCACGGACGCCGGACGCACCGAAGCGCACACGCACTGCGACTTAGCACCCCAGAGTCAAACCCAGCGGCTTCCCATACTCGGTAGGTAGCGCCCAAACAACACAACCTGTAAACTAAACTTCAGGTCACAATACAACCGCCGCCCAAACCCGCACACCACCGCATATAAAACCTTCGTTTAGTAATGTTTACGAAGGTTGTATATATGCACGGACGCCAGACGCAACCCGTGCCAAAAGCGCACGTGCACTCGCACAGCGCCCAAGAGTCAAACCCAGCGGCTTCCCAAAGTCAGTAAGTGGCACCCAAACAACACAACACAACCTGTAAACTAAACTTGAGATAAAGCGTGCACGCCAACAAGTTGCCATGGTGACATATTTAAACATAGACATAGAATAACTAGACGCCTCATGGCCAGCAGAATCGTACATCAACGTCGCCGCCATATTGTGAGTGGCACTGCTGTGGAGTGAAGTAATGAATAATATGCTGCTTGGGGTTGTACAAACCACTGTACGCTCCAAACCAGATCCCGGGGGATTACATTTCATAAGTAAGGCTGAAAAATTGTTTTGGTTATATTTGGCCGTTACAAAATCCCGTTTTATAATCTTTATCTTAGCTAAGCCAGGCTAAGCTAGCAAAGCTATGCATTTATATGCTCAAGTGAGCCTCCAAACAACGTTTTGGCTAAACGCATTTAGTCACTATGTACATTGTTGTTAGCTGTTAACATTTCTCAAACTTGATGATGTTTTTTCTCAAGGAGCACATTGAGGAAACACAGTTTGAAATTGACAACCATCATTTTATGCTCATGTCTTTAGTTGTGTCTGTCTTCCACAAACTAAGGCTGCACCATATTGCCAGACTGAATACTCTCAAATTACAGGATCTGACTGAGCGAGAGGAGTGTAAGTCTGGAGGAGATCAGTGAGGTTGTGGAGAGCTTTAAATGTTAAGAGCGGTATTTAGTATTGTATTCTGTAGTTAACAAGGACCAAGTGAATTTGAGAGAGAATAAGTGTAATATGTTCAGTAGATTTACAACAGCAGGATATTATCCTGGCAGCAGAATTTTGAAGAAGTTGTAAGCGATGAATAAGTTTTTGTGGGATGCCAGATAGAATAGCATTACAGTAATCTATACGTGAGGTGACTCGGGCATTAAACAATACTTCAGTACTGTGTTGCGTAAGAACAGGACAAAGTCTGGAAATGTTTCGAAGATAGAAGGCAGTCCCCGAAATGTTACTTATATGGGAGGAACGATTAATAATAATAATAATAATTATTTAATAATTGCCATTATTAGTGTATAAATGGATATAATTGCATTTAAACGATTCGCCAATATCTGTTGTATGTAAACGATACTGTTTTAAACGTTGTTTTTTCATCAGAAAACCCGGTTTCCACGTCTATCTGTATTAGTTTAAATGGCACTTTTGCCACTCGCAATAAGGCTGACCCGCTGACATATCGTGTCTACTGGGAAACACAGTGAATGCGCCGTCTATCTATATATGTCTATGTATTTAAACTTGAGGTAGTGGTGACTACTGACAGTGCCAGCAGTCAGCTACTCCACAGTGCCAGCGGTCAGTGTTCTCCACTCCACAGTACCAACAGCTACTCCACTACACAGTGCCACCAGTCAGTGTGCTCTAATCCACTGCGCCAGCACTCAGTGTGGCAGCTGTCAGTGTGGCTTATTTGAATCACATTAAGCTAATTCAGTGTTAAAAGTAAGTTCAATTATGATTCCTAACAGCAAACGACTTCTAGCTAACAACACACCCATAGAAAAACAAAAACGAGACTGCATGGATACAAACAATGAACGAAGGCGCTTACAACGCGCTTCTGAAACACCAGAACCAAAGGAGTCACAGCTCCAAAAAGAAACAGCTTTACTACAAATATAATTATTTCATTAAATGAAAACTTTCCCAGGACGCTCCCACCCTCCATGATTTTTCATCCCTACAAAGATTGGAGGGAACAGAAAGTAATTGCCATTCTTGGATTTGCGATTCTTTACAGAATCAGGGGTTTACTGGTTTTACTATAAGCAACAAGAATGGACAATTGTTATATGCACAGAAATTTCAAGGGTGGTGGCTCATCTCAAAAGGTATACAAAGAACCAGAATATAATAGACTTTTATCTTATATACATCATTTGGGTGTAAACCAACCGGAGTAAAATATATGCATTGATTGACACTGTATGTAAATTCAGTACTTTATAAAATGAACTTCTATCCTTTGTTTCCCTGATCATTCTGACCATGCTGTAATGGACTGCTTCTGAAGAATGCTCCCTCCAAGGCATGTTGCCATGCAGTAATTAAAAGATACAATGAACAGCTTTTCTCCTGCCTGATTACTGAATTGTCCTGTTAGAGGATGTTTCTTTCTTTAATAAGATGTTAAATTTCAATCACAATGGTATAATGACATCACTGCAACATTTCAGTTATGTGGGAAGTTACAGTAACAGTTGTAGCAAAGAAAAAAGATGTTAGCAAAATTCCAACTACTTTAAAATTTTTAAACTATGAAATAACAATACAGCTGGAATTTCTATATTCAACAATTCCTGTACAATTTTCATTTATGCCAAAGAAAAATGTATAATTACCAAAACAAAAAATAAAGAAAACATAATTCATTACAATTTTTTTCCCCCACACAATTTGACATAATACAGCTGTAAAATACTGTTGTGATTTCCAGACCAATATGAAAATAAACCACTACCTTTCTTAGTACAAGTTCAGAAATAAAGATATGATTTGTGTATGCTATGACATCATCTGAACCATCAGTCACTTATGATAGGTAAATATTTCAACTTGTACAATCTTGTAGTTCAGCAAAGTGTGCAATTAAGAGTAAAGGACTTAAATATGAATCAAACACTAATAAAAAGTACTAGTAGCCCTAGTAAGGAAACATATCTCTCTATTATAAAAGAAAATCTTGCAACAAGACGTGATGTTCTCAAGAGAGACAGAGAAACACTTCAGAGAGGCAGAGACAATTTTCAATTCCCACGACACGGTCAAGTCATGTCATACTGACATCCATTGGAAGCATGTTCCCGTGAGATGGTGACCCAGGAAAGGAAAGTAATAATCAGCCCAGAACAAGAGGAACTTAAAACCTTGCAGGTCCATACAGGGTCAGAAATAAAAGACAAAGAGGAAAAGACACAGTAGAACTTCATAAAACGTTGGTGCCATACACATGCAGAGCAGGTTACAGATTACGACAGCAGTGGAATTCGAAAGGCTCACAAAAAACCTTGGTGCGATACATATGCAGAGCAAGTTCAAAAATATGACAGTACTAAAATTCGAAAGTGTCAACAACAAGACAGTACAGATCGCATTCGCGCAAACAAACGGAAATTGTTACTAGGTGAAATAACGGAAGAGCAAAATGAGATCGAATATATGGACACAGGTGATATGTCGGAAGTATGTAGATATTGTAAGGCTTTAAAGTTTAAGTCGGAGACTTGTAGATTCGTCTACTTTGTGTTGCCATCAGGGAAAACTACTGCTGCTTCCCAATTAAGAGGTGTTTCCGCAAGAATTAAAAGATTTGTTGTTTGGTGAAAGTGAAATCAACAAACACTACAGGCAAAATATACGCATCTATACTAATAAAAGGCAAAGCCCTCACTGACTCACTCACTCACTCACTCACTCACTGACTCACTCATCACTAATTCTCCAACTTCCCGTGTAGGTGGAAGGCTGAAATTTGGCAGGCTCATTCCTTACAGCTTACTTACAAAAGTTAGGCAGGTTTCATTGCGAAATTCTACGCGTAATGGTCACAACTGGAACCTCATTTTTGTCCATATACTGTAATAGAGTGCACCTCCATGGCCGTCGGTGGCGGAGTTGCGTATCATGTCATCACGCCACCCATGTAATCACGTGAACTGACTGTGAACGCAGTACGTAGAAAACAAGGAAGAGTCCCAAAGAGCGCTGAAGAAAACATTCATTACACAATTGAGAAGGCAGCGAAACAATAAGAAGCGCGCGAGTGACACATACAAGCATATTCATAAGTGCAGCTACTGCAGAAACAAAGCACGGTGTAAACCGTAAGTTTAAATTAAGTTTATAGAAAAGCTCCCGCTGCCGTTTGCAATACCATATTTGCGACATACAAGTTTAATGAGAAGACACAAAGTATAAACGAGACTTTGGATCACAAGAGCCACAAAGAGCACTGAAGAAAACATTCATTACACAATTGAGAAGGCAGCGAAACAATAAGAAGCGACCGACTGACGCATACAGACATATTCATGAGTGCAGGTACTTCGGAAACAAAGCACCGTGTAAACCTAAAGTTTAAATTAAGTTCATAGACCTACAAAAGGTTGCCATTGATTTGAGGCAAGATTGCTTTTCTCCTGTACAACTATACGTTGCATTCTCAACAGTAAGCTTGCGCAGCTTGGTCATATTACAACCGGAGTGCTGAACTGACAACGTGGTATACAAAGAGAACTATAACAATCGTAATAAACGAACAAAAAAACAGCAGAGAACCCATGGATTAAATAAAAAAAGGCTGCTTCCTTGGCGAAGCAAGGAAAAAGGAAGACCTTATATGGCGTTCGTTTATAAAACAGCGGAAAAGCTGTGTAAAGGCTGCTTCACAAAAAAAACAGCAGAGCGGTTTATATGAGCAGGCAGTCAGCTAAAGAAGGGAATCAATAAATAACTATAATCGTAATAAACGAACAAAAAATAGCGGAGAATTCGCGGACTACATAAAGGAAATGGGTACCTGAACAGAAAAGTGAGTCTCAAATAGCTACACAATAACTATAACAATCGTAATAAACGAACAATAAAATACAGAACCGTTAAGCAAGGAGAAAGGACGGCCTTATATGCCGTTCGTTTATAAAACAGCGGAGAGGCTGTGTAAAGGCAGCTTTACAAAAAAAACAGATCCTTAAATTGTTATTGGTATATTTTCCCTCAATTTAAAAAGGTTTTCTTTTCTTCTTAATAAAACTTTAAAAGCAGTACTTCGCCGCTGCGAAGCGCAGGGATTTGGCTCATACATATATATATATATATATATATATATATATATATATATATATATATATATATATATATGTACAGTAATCCCTCCTCCATCGCGGGGGTTGCGTTCCAGAGCCACCCGCGAAATAAGAAAATCCGCGAAGTAGAAACCATATGTTTATATGGTTATTTTTATATTGTCATGCTTGGGTC
This sequence comes from Erpetoichthys calabaricus, assembly GCF_900747795.2. NCBI lineage: Eukaryota > Metazoa > Chordata > Cladistia > Polypteriformes > Polypteridae > Erpetoichthys > Erpetoichthys calabaricus. The sequence goes on along the minus strand of NC_041402.2, from coordinate 13,042,831 downwards.
ACAGATTTGCGCAGAAACAGGAGGTTGTAGAGAGACAGGAACGTTATTCAAACACTGCAAACAAACATTTGTCTCTTTTTCAAAAGTTTAAACTGTGCTCCATGACAAGACAGAGATGACAGTTCCGTCTCACAATTAAAAGAATGCAAACATATCTTCCTCTTCAAAGGAGTCAGGAGCAGAGACTGTCATAAAGGCAGAGGAAAATCAATAGGGCTGTTTGGCTTTTAAGTATGCGAAGCACCGCGGCACAAAGCTGTTGAAGGCGGCAGCTCACACCCCCTCCGTCAAGAGCACAGAAAGAGAGAGAGAGACAGAGAAAAACAAGCAAGCAAAAATCAATACGTGCCCTTCGAGCTTTTAAGTATGCGAAGCACGGTGCAGCATGTCGTTTCAGGAAGCAGCTGCACAAAAGATAGCAACGTGAAGATAATCTTTCAGCACTTTTAGACGAGCGTCCGTATCGTCTAGGTGTGGGAACAGCCCCCCTGCTCAATCCCCCTATGTCAGGATCAGAGAAAGTCAGCGCAAGAGAAAGAGAAATGTAAGCTGGATAGCTTCTCAGCCATCTGCCAATAGCGTCCCTTGTATGAAATCAACTGGGCAAACCAACTGAGGAAGCATGTACCAGAAATTAAAAGACCCATTGTCCGCAGAAACCCGTGAAGCAGCGAAAAATCCGCGATATACTGTATATTTAAATATGCTTACATATAAAATCCGCGATGGAGTGAAGCCGCGAAAGGCGAAGCACGATATAGCGAGGGATTACTGTATAGATGTGTATATATATATATGTGAATGTATGTATGTATATATGTATGTCTATATATATATATATATATATATATATATATATATGTATGTCTATATATATATATATATATATATACATACAGTATATATATGTAGATATGTATATATATATATGTGTATATATATGTAAATATGTATATATATGTGTATATATATGTAGATATGTATATATATATTTATATATGTAGATATGTAAATATGTATGTATGTGTATATGTATATATGTGTGTATATGTATGTGTATATATATGTTGATATATGTATATGTAGATATGTATATATATGTATACTGTATATGTATATGTATATATATGTTTACATAACCTCTTTAACACACTACCTTATTTTGCTATGTGTATATATATGTTGATATGTGTATGTATATATATATATATATATATATATATATATATATATATATATATATATATAGTGTCACAATAATGAGACATCACACTGATAAAGGGTTGGGGCAGCCACCCGTATAATATGGTATCCTGGCTGCTAAGTTGTTTCTTCCAATAAAGAACACAGTTGTGCATAATACAGAGTCCAAAACAAGACTGACACATAGGGGAAACGGTTAGACTTTTAAAGGGGAAGACAAGAAGTGAGGTCGTATGGGTCCGGCTCAGGATCATCGGTCATTGGTTCAAGCCCGGAGGTGACATCACAGGGGCCAGAGCCGGTAAGGTCTTCTTCCATTGGCTCGGTCCCGGAAGTGACGTCATGAGAGCCAGGTGAGATCTCCCGGGAATGGTCTACAGGCAAGGGAAAAAAAGAATCAGTGCACTCTGCCACATCCCGGCATGCCTCAGAACTTCCTTCCCTCGACCCCTTTAGCTGCCTCCCATGCGCACGTGTGTGACAATATATATGTATATATGTATATGTGTATATGTGTATATGTATATATATATATATATATATATATATATATAGATATATATATATGTATATGTAGATATGTGTATATGTAGATATGTGTATATGTAGATATATATATATATATATATATATATATATATATATATGTTTACATAACATCTTTAACACACTACTTCTCCGCTGCGAAACGCGGGTATTTTGCTAATCTACAATAATCATTTCACGTTAGCATCATTCAATGCACAAAACGTTGATTTACACATTAATGGACCATACACTATAAGAATCTGTGATCCCGCAAAAATTACAGCTACAACAAACTTAATTTCGAAAAAAAAAAAAGAGCACAATTTGGTCAGGTGTATCTTTATGATTACGGAGAAGTGATGCAACATAGATTCGAGACAGTTAAACGATCCAACGTAATAGAAATTATACAGCCAATAATGGATGCAAATCCATACATCCAAACGTATCACACTTTACACAAGATTTACCAGCAACACATGAACAAAGTCTTTTTCTTGGATGTCTATATGAATCTGAAAGATCACAGTCAAATTTATAATAAACCAACATGTGACGAATTGTCAGCGATAATATTTCAAAAGACAGATCAAAGATAGAGTAGATATTCACGTAAATCCAAAGGCAAATCATGCTTCGTCATTTATGTCAAATACATCGCCACATGCCAGCCCTTTACCTTTGCTTTTCCCAGGATGGTCATACAATATGAAACAAATGCATTCAGCAAAACAAATAACACCCACACAATATTTCGGGTCAAAATCGGCAATACGTTTCCATGTATTTAACCCACATCATCTGAACATCTATCGCAACATTACATTATTAATGCGTATGTAAAAGTTGCAGCTAAACGTCTCTTCTTTATTAAATCAAATCAAGCTAAACTTAGAGCCGGAACATATGTAAGGTCTCATTGATCACATTCAAAATTCTAATATCAATAGTTCAAACAAATTCAAAATAGGTACAGCAGTAATATTACCATATCAAGGTAGTCCAAGAGCATTGCAACAGTTAGGTCATCATGCAATGGCAATATCCAAAACTGTCAGTCGGCTAGATTTATTTCTTACAATGACATGCAATCCACAATGGCCAGATATCCGCAGCTTCTTAAGAACAATGCCACCTGCTAGATCAGCTCTGGATTTTCCCACTTTCATAAGTAGATTGTTTTATCAGAAAAGTCTTATTTTTATTGAAACAATATTCACTCACGGCCAGTTATACGTTGCATTATTAAAAGTGAACATAATGCATATGTAACAATTCCCACGAAAAAAAACCACTTTAAATTGTATTTCCACAGGACCAAACCTGGGGGTTGGTGAGCGAAACCCCCTAGTAATGAACATAATTATTCTATAGCACATTTGTGAATGTAATGACTCTACACAAGTAGCAGGTAAAAATGTAGGCACATTTCAAACCATGCAGCTCTCTGTACCTTTCACCACTTTATAATTTCGATAAAATGAGCTACTCTGCATGCCATATGTTGGTGTTGGTTTTACAAAACGTCCACACCAGTCAGACAACCAAGTGCCTCAACTCATGAGGCTATTTTGAAATGAAGCACAAAAGCACACCAGATCATTGTGTCATTCAGACATGAAGTTAATAGGGCTGCAAAAAACAGTCTTTTTTTATTGTTAAAAATATCCAGAAAAAAACAGTATTTTTGTCTTGAATGTTTTACTTTTAGTACAATAAATCTAAAATAAAAGGAAAGCAGGGAACACAAATAAGGCACATAATTTAAGCAGATGCGAGCAAGTGACACATTGCCTGCAACTGATGGATGGATGGATAGTAATACACCAATACTACTCGTTTCTGGCCAATGCCACACCCATAGTGCACATACTCAGTGTGTTGACTCTGTTACATGGTACGCAACCCTAAATTCACATTATAAACCTTAGTTGAATATACAACACTACAAGTAGGAGCACTAAGCAGTGCAACAGCAGAAACAATATGTACAAATACTGAGTGAAAGAATAATTTTAATTGCTGGACAGACTTGTTAATTCCTATAAAGTGGTATGTTGGATGTAGTGAAATGTTTCCATCTGGGGAAGTGAACAGTACACAAGTGCACATCTATATCTACAATGGGAGTGACAATGACAATAGTTATGCAGAACAATACATCTGAATGTCTTTCACAGTCTGAGCAGTAAAAATTAAACCAAAGCTCCCTACTTAGCTTCCCATACGTGACATAAGATACAGGATAGGTCTGCACAGCATTGTACATAATTATGTTCATTAAGATCACTAAGAGAGCTGCAGCAACACTTAATATAGAAACACTATAAGAAGTCTCCTCAGTTTGAGCGTTGCTAATGATGACACACAACCTGTAGCTGCTGTCTCAAACATAAACCACCAATACTAATAACAGGATATTAGTGCATTTAATCATATTTTCTAAGGTGTAATCAGAGCTGAAAAATAACTGTGCTATACTGTCATTTGTGAGCATGGCTTTTGTTTAAAATACTTCTATTTAGCATACATATATACATTCATTTTCAAACTGAAGAAAGCAAAAAAAATCTTTTCAGGCAGTTGTGACAAACTAAGAACTGCAAATTAAGGTTAGTGATTGGGACAGGTGCACTGAAGAATTGTTCCATGACTTCTCTTTAGCTTTATATATATATATATATATATATATATATATATATATATATATATATATATATATATATATAGCATTTATTGAAATGTATAATAGAACCAAAAGCTGCATTTCAAAACAAGTTAAATGAGCTATATCCTCTCTTTAATAACCCATTTCCCTTGTCTTAATATACCCCACAAGGTTACTGGGAAGGGATATGTACAGGTTCAAGTATGTGTTGCAATTCTACAAAAACACATTTACAGAGATAATGTGCCCCTGTTGATACATAATGAAATAATACAAAAAAAAAAACAAATGCCTCAAATGAAAACATAAACTGGGTGTGTTCTTTAGGATGCACTCACCTGCTATATAAATTTTAGGCATTACCACATCTGGTATTTCAAATTCACACTCTTTTTGCTAATGTAAATTTGAGTTAGGCAGGCAGTGTGGCACAGTGGTTAAGGCTTTGGGCTTCAAATCCTGAGGTTGTGGGGTTCAAATCCTGCTACTGACACTGTGTGACCCTGAACAAGTCACTTCACCAGCCTGTGCTCCAATTGGAAAAAGAAATGCAACCAATTGAATCTCAAATGTTGCAAGTCACTTTGGATTAAGGCCAAATAAATAAATGTAAAAAAGTAAATGTTTGGCCCTTGTAAGGGGTACAAGTTTACTGTTAATTTGCTGCTCAATCTACACAATGAGCAAGTAAAGGTTAGCTCTGATTTTTTCAGTGAAAATAAAAACCAAATTAATTACATTAAGAATGTATTGCATAGCTCCAAATACAAAGCAACCATGACATGCCATTTTTGGTTGAAAAAATTATCGTTTACATTTTATAAAAGAGGAACTCACATTTAAAAGAGCATTTAAATGAAAATTTCCAATGAGAAGCTTCTACTTTCCATATTTCCCATACCAAGTGAATGCAGCTTCAGCATGTACACAAGTCAAAATTTCTGAATTTATAAACTGGCCTAGACTAGAAAAAAAGCAAGATGCCACATCTGGTTTTAAAACTTAAGATCTTTTGTGTTGACCACTTGCTAGGATTAACACAAAATTACTCACACAAAAGCCCCAGAAAACAAACATTATAAATTATAAGCCATAGCTTTATTTGTTCATACCTTTACAATGTTAACATTAATCTGCATATCTAATAATTTTCCTCTTTTGCTTATGACAATTGAGATATGCAAGTTTGTGCACCATTCATGTCACACACAAAAAAAAAAAAAATCAAACCAGAAATGGGATGCTGGTCAGTCTCAATTGGCATCAGATCACTGTGTAATCTCTGCCATCATTGTCTTTGGCAAAATAAAATAAATTTAAAAGTTAAGTAAGCAGAAAGCCTGGCAATGAAATTCTGAAATTGAATGAGCAACACCTCAGATTTGTAAATGAATGGCTCTGGGCTGTAAAAAAAAAAAAAGCCACAAAAAGAACATGCAGACTGTATATCCATATTACTAACCGAAGGTTGTAAACCAGATATGGACGCAGGGCGCTGGGCGCATCGAGGCACACGCGCACTGCCGCACTGCACAGAAAACACAGAAAAGAGAAGGTTGTAAACCGGATGTCACGCGCACTGCCGCACTGCAACGAGCCTGCCACCTGTAAACTAGACTTGCTCTAATCCACTGTGCCAGTAATGTAGATCACATAACGGTCATTCAGTTTGGCGCCCGCCCCAGAGTCCAGAGTCAAACGCAGCGGCGTCCCAAAACGCTGTGGCGCCCGCCCCAGAGTCAAACGCAGCGACTTCCCAAACCGCGGCGGCTTCCCGGAGTCAGTAGGTGGCGCCCAAATAACACAACGTAATGCGCCGTGTCGCCCGCCCCAGAGTCAAACGCAGCGGCTTTCCAGAGTCAGTACATGCCGCCCAAACAACACAACCTGTGAGCCACACTTGCTCTAATCCACTGTGCCAGTAATATAGATCACATAACGGTCACAGACTCTAACCCAGCAGCTTCCCACACTCAGTGGCTGGCACACGAACACCACAACCTGTAAACTGAACTTGCTGTGCAAAACTCTGCCAGCAGTCGGTGTTAGCAAAGGCAACGGAATCACGTCTCCACAAAACGAGACCACTTTACTACAGATATTCTTATGTAGTTAGATGACATGTCCCCAGACGCACCCACCCTCCATGATATGTCATCCATCCAGATATCGGACAGAACAGAAACTGATTGCCATTCTTGGATTTCCGATTCGCTAGCGAATCACGGGCTTACTAGTGCTGTATGACTCAAACCTAAGTTTCAGAGCTATCACGTTGCACTGCTAACCACTGTACTGTCAAGTGTTTGCAGGCTTTGCACTGTCTAGCAACAAAAAAAAAAATCTTGACATCTTTCTTTTATGCTCCAGGAATCAATGCTTCACTGAAATTTTGGAACCATACTACTTGCTTCTTTTCCACAGAAGGGAAGGAACACATGCAAGGCTTCTTTGGTAGCTTTTTCACATATAGTCCCATTATACAGTGCTTCACAGAGGTGCATGAAGATCAAAATGCCCCTAATCCCCACTCTGATCGGCATATCTTTTCCTCGAGGCATAAATAATATTGAACTGTGGATACATTTAAGGATGAAAATGATACTGGACTGTTATAACTCTTCGGCAGCTTACATTAACATAGCCTCAGCTGGGTTCAAAAAGTTACTTACTTTTTTATTCACCAAAAAGTTCAAGCCAAAAATGCAATTGCATAATTTAAATAATAAAATAATAAAAAAATAATAAATAAAAAAAAACTGCTGAGAATATACTTTAAAGTATAAAGACTGAGAAGATCGTTCCTCCCCCAAACTATGCGACTCTTCAATTCCACCCGGGGGTGTAACCATTAACATTATACAAAGTTATTGTCTAATTTTACCTGCATTATTATCAATCTTTAATTTAATATTGTTTTTTTTTGTATCAGTAAGGTGCTGCTGGAGTATGTGAATTTCCCCTTGGGATTAATAAAGTACGTATCTATCTATCTATCTACCTAAAGTGTCGTTGCTAAACTGGAAATTTCAGGTTGCACATGCATACTCACACCCAAGGGTGAACCTAGAATATTGCATGGCCCACAGGGCTAGCCCTTTATCTGGTTTAAAGTACCAAAAGACAACTTCCAATTTCCCATACTACAAAATGCAATATTTTTCTAGATAATAAGCTACACTGAGCCACATAATGGAACATTTAAAAAATGGTAGACAAAGTTTACAGCTGTTATAAAAATGCTAATAAGTTAAATTATTAATAAAAGTATATTACTTACGTTGCACAACACAACATTGTGCACAACATTTTTCCTGATTGCCACCTTATTCCTATATCACTCCCAGAAACAATTTACTTGTGCTTTTGTTATGGTACTTTTTTAGGGTCATCAATGAAATGGAAAACCATTTATCCAGTGAAAGAGAAGCCTTTTTCTTTTCTAATGCATGCTCTTTTATTAAGACCCCCAATGGTTCCATTTTTAATTGTAAGGCCCAGCTAGCAGATGGCTTAATAACTTTTAAATCCCAGAGTACACGGATTGTCGCACTTGAACTTCAGATGGAAATTTCAGATCCTCCATTGGCAAGTAACATGTTAATTTGGAAAGCAGGAAGCCACATACTTGAACACAGCAGTTTGAGTATTTACCTACTGAGCTCTCCTTCTCACTGTTACTTCTCTCTGGGTGCTGCCAGGAGTATGTAGCGCCATCCACACACTGAGGCACTAAGTCTTTAGGTGTTCTCATAAACAGAACAAGTGGAATTATTAAATGACATTAGTGAGTGATTCACCATCAGTAATATTATCATGTACTGTATTTAACAAACATCTTTAACTAATAAACAAACAAAAAGAGAAAAAAATCTAAATTATAATGCATGAAGATAAGGACTGTAGTTATTCCCAAGGATAGAAAAGTATCAATTTAACAAAATGGCAGCTGTGTGACAGATGATAGGTTCAGTGCAACTGTAGATCCAAGAACTGTGCGTAGTGCAGAAAGCCAGAGCAGTTCCAAAATGCTTTATATATGTGTTTTTAAGAAGCATATACACATTTGAGAGGTGCAGTGTTTATATATGTCCTAAAACCAAGAAAAGTACAAAAAGTAAGAAATTCATCCATTGTGTGTGCTGTGTTTGCCCTATCATAAAAGCCATACTTCACCCTTGTAAAAGTATAAACTCGGCCCAAGTTGTAACAGAACTCCATGAACAAAACAAAATAAAAAAATAATAAAAATGTTCTTTAGAGGACATTTTTATTCTTCTGATAGTTAATTAACATAGAATATTAATTGACATTTAGAGGCAAAATTAATTATTGGGTCTGAAGAATGCTTTGATTTGAATGACATATTGTGAAAACAGCATATAACTGGAGTCACTGCAGAGTAAGTGTACTTTCTACACTTAGCCTAAGTTATAACAGAACTCTAGTGTATCCGTATTAATATATATTTTAGTTATAACACCTTTGCATCTCAAAAATAGAATCGGACAATGATAACTAAATTTTTATGATTTATAGGTTAATGTATATGTTAATAACTTACTGCAACCTAAAATATAATCTACACAAAAAGCTACATAAACATTCACTTTGATTTTTAAAGTATACTGCAACTTAAAGAACAAAGTAAAAAGTACTGGCCAGCTGCACAACCATAAGCAAAATACAAATTAACCAGATTATTAAAAACTTTAATTGTATATAACAAAACAATTAATGTGCTTTTAATTTGTCTGATTTTTTTTTAAACTATAAGAAAAACAAACAAAAATGTTGCTGTACTCACTATGAATGTGAACTATAGCCACATGTTACATGTTTTTTTTAATTTATAAAGCGCCTTTCGCAGACAGAGTCACAGTGTCGTACACCATATAAAACAATTACAATCAATAATAATAAAGTTACATTTTATTTATATAGTGCCTTTCCCACACACAAGGTGCTTCACAGAGTCTCATAAAGAAACAGCAGGTATATGTAATATTGGAAAAATTAAAATTAAACTAATATTTCAACAAATGAACCATAAAATGGAAAAGCCAAAAACAGCTATCCATATGCTAACCTAAAATGATGCCTTTTCAACTGTTTTTTAAAATTATCAATTGTATCAGCAGCCCATAAAGTTCAAGGAAGGCTATTCCACCAGTTTGGCGCAGCAGACTGAGAAGCCTAATCCACACAAGTCTTTAACCAAGTATGGGGAAAATAAGAAAAGGCCCAACTTTGATGACCTAAGTGAATGACTGGTAGTATAATGTTGTAAGAAGTCTGAATATATTGCATTTTTTACCATGAAGAGCTCTGTAGGTAATTACTCAAATTTTAAAACAGATTCTAAATTCCCCCGGAAGGCAATAAAAAGAAAAGAAAATTAGAGTAATATGAGACCACTTAATGTACAAACAAGGTAGTATAAATAATTACAAGACGAAAAAATTACCATAATTTCAAACACAGAGGCAAAAAAAAAACTGGCAATGAAAGACAATTACCTATGATTTCAGTTTCTAGCTAAATGACATGATGGTGTGACCTAGTGACTAAGGCACTAGACATAACTCACAAGGTCAATGCCTCAATCCTCGCCTCTGGTTTTCTCTGTGACAGTGAGCAAGTCAGTGATTTGTGAACTATTTTATACTACTTTATGTAAAAATGGATAAATTAAATAAAATGCAACCTAACAGACAGAACAAAATAGAAAACCAGCAGAAGACATGGCACACGTCTTGGAATTTGAGGCATCAATATTTAAAAAAATGCAATAAATGAATCAAAGAAATAAATTACCAATAGTTTTCAGGAAGCCTCATACGAATGCATACCTAATATGTAATTTTTAGGCAACAGCAGGCACTTTTAGGATTAAACAGGCAAGGTCCCGAAGTCAAGAAAAAATATGCTTTATGTTAACAAAGAATCAGCTTTTAAATTTCACAAAGTAATTCAGCTGCAAAATGAGCACTTTTAATTCTCGTTTTTCCATATCAATTAAATAAGCAAATAAAACAGCTTGTCTGCTTTGGATAAGGTGCGTCTATCCAGATGGCCTATTCTTTTGTGTTCAGGTGGCACAACAAGAGCATTTTAAACGTAGTTCTCAGCACTTTGGGCTGGTAAAGTGACCGTGCTTGGATTATTTTTTCAGGAAAAAAGCAATGTATTGTATATTAACAGAGTATTTATTTTGTTATGTTGGATTTTATGTAGCTTAAAACAATAAAAGAAAAAAAAAAACAGTTTTCTGACTTTCTAAACTTATTTATTTTGTATTTTACATAGAGAAATATTTTATTTTATATTTTAAATGTTTTTTCAGTGCAGCAATTCATTTTTTGAATAATGAGAAAGCAATGCAAAAATGAAAGGATACCTAACACTGTACAGTATATACAAACAGGATAATACAGAAATAACTATTAAGTATATTGGTATCAGTAGCAATTTTCAGATTATTGCCATGCTAAAAAAATTACCATATCCTGAAGAAAAACTTCTACAGCCATCCAGCCACCAATTTTCTATACACAACTTTCTCTACTCAATTAACAATAATTGCATCTCAAATTATTGTACAGTCTTGCATTCAACAGCCTTTTATTCATTTACATTCATATAAATTCAGCCTTTTCAGTATGAATGACTTCAACTCCATTTGTTATGAAATTATCTGTTGACACTGTCTATTAGCAGTAAATCAAATTTATTTAATTTCTGTAAAAAGTACATACAGCCAATGTTTGGGGTTAGGATTGAATTTAAAGACATAAATAATTTATTCAGAGGGAGGACAAAAACTGGAAAAAACACAACACTAGGTAATATTTGATCAGACAAATCAAAATGTTTAGGGGCAAAGGCAGCATGGTCCAAAAACACCATCACATAATTTGAAAATAATGGCGCTGGTAGATTTATTCACCAAGAGTAACTTTACATATCATTCAGATATTAGTTTAGAAGCTATTACAATGCATCCACATCAGTAATAAATATTACTTATAAGTACTCATAAAACTTGATATTCTTTGACATGCATGTCAAAAAGCAGACCAGTCTATGTGTTTCAATTCATTTTGTACATTGAAAGATAATATTTACAAGTAAAGCCTGCATTATTAAATTTCTTGCATACAGAAGAGTAAAGCAAGAGATGTAGGAATGATGACAATGTGTTACATTGGACTGGATTTACTTTATTGTCATTCAAACCATACAACAAGGAGTACACAGCTGAATGAAACGGTGTTTTTCCAGGCTCAGTGCACGACCACAAACATTGAGACAAGTGCATGTTATATAACAACAAACAGACATGATAGACACCATAGACAGACACAGTATATGTATAATCCAAAAGACAAATTGGTGAATAGTTGTAAAGGGTTCAAGTGATGAAAAACTAACATAATGCACAGACATAACAGTATTTAACTATTCACTACTTGAACATCTAAATAGTGAATGCTAAACAATATTAACAGAACAGGCAATGTCCAAACCTTTGTGTCCAATATAACATAATCACCATATTAATCTTCATCGTACCTACTAATAAAAAGAAAATCACATTCAAGCCTACGATTAAAAAAAAAAAATATGTTGATCTGTAGAAACAACACTGGTAAAGATGGTGAATTACAATCCATATATACTGGTTTAGCATCCCACCCTTGTCGTCTGAAGGAGTGCGGTGCTGGGCCTGAGCAATTCCCTACCAGAGACATTCTGAAACCCACTAAATTACATTCAGAGTTATGGAAACCTTAAGACTGCATTCCCAGTACTGTCTGCCAGGAAGCAAACAAGCCTAAGGTCTTCTAAACTCCAATAGATGAAGACTGAAAATTCAGATATATGTGCATGTACAATATCTTGCTACAGTCTTTAAATTGAACCCCCTGTCTTGAAACTTAAAAAAATAACAATAAAAAGCACCAAATACACATTATACAAGCAACTATATCTGCACCTTATTGTGTAAAGCAGCAGTTTTGGGTGAAAGTTCTTTTAAGCCCCTGTCACACACACATGCAATTGGGAAACAACCTCAGGGCTCATTTGATAGTAATTATCCTCCGATCAAGGAGTTAGTGCTATCGTTTAATGCCTCTCTTTTACTTCCCACTGCAGAAAGAATGACTGACAAACTGACCTCTTTCCAGTCTACTGGACCTGCCCCTTCCACTGAACCTCATTAAAACCTCTATAACAGTAAACAATAATAATTCTTTACATTTATATAGTACTTTTCTCACAATCTTGGGACAGTCCAACAATAACCATCTGAAAAGACTTGTTTCGTCCTTGATGTTACTTTGCTATATCATAATATGGGGATCACTTCGGTGCCCCAAAACTTTATGTTCACCCTACTGAAATCCAGTTTGGTTTGGCACTCATTTTTCACTCCACTAAATGCAGTACAGTATACCCCCAAAATTTGCGGGGGTTACGTTCCTAGAGCACGCGCGAATTGTGAAAAACCGCGAATTTTGGCTGTGGTTAAAAAAAAATGCCTATTTTTATAGTTTAAGCCCTAAATATGCCCCCAAAACACATTAATTTAATATCTAACTCAGCTTAATACATTACCTAAAAAAAAGAATGTAAAGGTAAACCCATATACTATACTGCTATGTCTCTCGCAGTACTACAATGTAAAATACTGACGTACCGCTTTATGTACTGTAATTCATGCAAGTGGGTTTTCATTGCCATAAGCCTTAGAAGGTGCAGGGCGTTTCGGCAACATCTTGCGGCTTTAACCCTTAAAACTGCCACATACTTGGGGGTTAATGCATCCCTGGACGCCAAAAACTTTTTTGCTGCACTTTAAGTAAACATCACAATTCACAAAGATAAAGTGAAATTTTAATGGAACACATTTTTTTCATGCAAAAAGCATCACAATTACTGCAACACTGATCATTTTACACACTGCTAATGAACTGTAAAAACTATTTTAAAAACTACTGGGACAATATATACAAGGTGCAACTGACGCCATGGATGAAATTCAGTAAATCACCGAACCAACTGCGCTTGAACTGGCTGCACTCAAGCACACAGAGGTAAGCGATGATGCTTGCAGGCTAGTCTAGTGCAGCGGCTCAATCCCAGGGACAGTGAGGCTGCAGGATGTCACGCTTGGGTCACAGAATTTCACAGAAACGCAGGAGATTGTAGAGACAGGAACTTTATTCAAACACTTCAAATAAACATGTCTCTTTCAGAAGTAAAATGAGCTCAGTATGCAGTTAGTTCTCGATTAAAGAATAGACAAAACATCATAGGGGAGCAGAAAGGGAGCAGGACACCCAACAGCAGCAGAGGGGGAGAAAAGAGAAACAAATCAATCAGCCAAAAAGGACAGGTGCTGTTCAGGCTTTTAAGTATGCGTAGCATCGCGCAAGAAGCATATCACGCAACAGAGCAGCCGCAAGTAAGCCCAGCTAGTAAGGGAGCAATTGTGAAAGTAGTCTATCAGTGTTTTTTAAGAGGGGTTTTTTGAGGAGCGTCCATGTCTTCTAGGGGTGTGTTCAGCCCCCCTGCTCACATGGGGCTGGCAGTGGTCATGAGCTGGCTGCTCAACGAATGTACGGCACTGACTGATCAGCTCCTGCGTGCTTGCAAATTGCATTGGGAAACGATTATAGCCGGTTGTGGCGGTTTAAGGGTTAAGAGGAACAAAACGGAAAACACAAGAACACTCAGCTGGAGATGTATCACAGTCAATCAGCAGCAAGGAGAAATGAATAACGCTGTAGTGGTCCGGTGCCGCTAAGATTCACACCGTCAAGACGACGGCGATTTATTTATTTTTATGGTGGAGACTGGCCCTACCCGCATGCAATCACAAACAGAAACAAAAACAAAGCAAACCGGTAATCAAACAGCAAATAAAGAATGTAATGAAAACAAATGAAATAAATGAAAACAATGATACCACCCCTGTTCCCCTTACGGCGATTACACATTAAATACAACAAAGCACAAACAAAACACACACAGTAAATCATGAAAAACATTCATGAAAAATTGCAATGGATGAAATGTAATGATGAAAATAGATAGTCCAGAGATCCACACGTTTAATGGGAATGTAAAGGGAATGTAAAGATAGTCCTGCCGCTAGGTCCTGAAATGGTGAAGACTGCTGGAGGGGTTCAGGAGCGCTCCTTTCTGCAGGATGGCCATGAATCCACTTACAGTCCTCATGTACACAGGTAGACGGCAGACAACCCAGACCCCAACCACAAAATGATCCAGGACAAAACAATTTGAGTACAGGTACCGCAACAGAAGGCAAACTGGCAGGAACCTGAAACACAAATTACAAAAACTTATTTTTTTTGCTTTTGGTCACCGGCCCCCTTTTTAAAAGCCGTGCTGACATCCTTTGACCCCAAATGCCCCAGCACCCTCAGCAGAAGACCAATCAGAGTCACTGCAGGGACTGCTGGGAGTTGCAGCTCCAAATTCTATTGGCTACTTTCACCATCCCAAGCTGCGTTTTCCTCTACAGTTGCTTTCTGTTCTCTCTACAGTACAGTATTGCCACGAAAAAAGCCATAAAAATTGCGGAGGATATTTGCGGTTTCCGCTAACAATTATTAGATAGGTTCTAAGGAAAAATCCGCAAATGACTGAGGCCATGAACTGTGAACCGCAACTTCGCAGGGGTCTACTGTACTATATAACTGGACTGAAGCAAATTAACTCTGCAATAACGTCTGTCAAATCTGAGTAATGTGCAGTTCTTACTGAAATTTCATTTTGTTTCTATTTCACAACAGAATCCTAGAGAAGTGTAATTTAATGAAAATACTAACAAATTTGACTATAAATACATTGCTTGTATTGTGCTATGAAAGTGAAAAAATATTTTTCACCCACCAACAAATGATACACAGTAAAGTGAAAATGTATTTGCCCCCATTATTTGGCAAATACTTTGCTAGCAGACTTCAGTAGTTCATTTGAGTCCCAGGATTTTAGAGATTGCTTCATAATCCTTTCCTGATATCTTTCAGCAACTTTCTTTCTCAAGCATTTTGGAATTTCCTTTCATTGAGGAGTGGTGTGCCACTTGCTGAGACCTTTTAGCCAAATTCACATTGCTGGAAAATTTCTATTGAAGTGATGTTTAGAATCAACAGGTGTAGCAGCAATTAAGCTTGTGTATGTCTAATCTAATTTGACCCAATATAATTTAAATTTGGTTCATTGGTTGATTGACTGACTGACTGACTAATGGGGAATTTACTATTTCACATACGTAATATACAGTCAACTCCAGAAATATTGGCACCCTTCATCAAAAATTGCAAAAAAATTATATATAAAAGGGACCACACATGCAATGAGTGATATTTTATGCTTAAACAATTGGATAAGCCTTGTGCTATTTATTGTCAAACAGACATTTGAAACAAAATAAAGTTTTCCTTTAGTCACACAGATTTTCATAATAAGTCAGAATCCAAAAATGTGGGAACCTCATATGTCAATATTTAGTCTTCTGTGCCAAGAATGACAGGACTCAGCCTCTGCAGTATTTAACAAGGCTGAGTAACACTTGTGGAGGGATCTGGGACCGCTCTTCCATGCAGAACATTTCCAGCTCATGGAGATTCTTGGGTTTTCTCTTGTGAACTGCTCTCTTCAATTGAGAGCACAGATTTTCAAATGGGTTCAAATCTGCAGACTGAGAGGACCATCACAAAATCTTGATTCTGTGATTCTGCAATCATTTCTTTGTTGATTTCGATTTGTGCTTCGGCTCATTGTCTTGTTGGAAGACCAAAACCCACAGCACAGTTTCAGCCTTCTCACAGAGGCAATGAGATATTTGGCTAAAATGTTTTGGTATGTAATGGAATTTATTATGCCACTGACCTTATCAAGTGCTCCTGAACCACTGGCAGCAAAACAGCCACCACCATATTTTACAATGTGAATGAGGTGTCCTGCTTTGCATGCAGTCCCCTTTCTTTCAGCAAACATAGTGTTGGTGTGCATGGCCAAAAAGCTCAGTTTTTCATTAGACCACAACATGATTCCAGTTGTATCTCAAATGTTGCTTGGCAAAGTTGAGACACTGGGATTTGTGTCTTTTACTCAAGGAGGTTACTTTCGTGCCACTCAATCACACAGCTTCTGGTCATAGAGGTGCTGTCTCACAGGTGACTTTGAAACAGTGAATCCCTAAGATTCATCTAAACTTTTGAGTTGTGAAACTGTGATCTTTGGGCTCCTACTTGCCTCTCTTAGCATCCTCTTCACTGTGCTTGGCAGCAATATTTAGATGTGTCCCCTTCCTGGCAAATTTTCAAAACTCTCATGCTTTTCAAACTTCTTTATTATGGCACTGATTGTACTTACTGGTAATTTCAACCGAATACCTATTTTCTGTGGCCATTCACCAATCTATGCAGCACAATAACTTTTCTTTTCCTCCTTACAGTTGACAGAACTTTGGTTTTACCTATATTGATGGATGGCAAAAGGATATTATCTATGTGTTATATCATATTTATGCCCCAGTGAAACAGGAAATGGCCACAGACAACAGGTCTTAGACACCCAAAGTCCCTAGACATTAAAAGCAACAGCAAGAAACATTTTTCCTCAAAGATACAAATTTATTTGGTCTTATTTATAGTATTCTTCAAGGGTGCCAATAAATTTACTACATATGTTTTTGATAAGATAAACTATTCTGAAGATAAACACTTTTGCAGGAATTTCTCCAAACATCTAAGGAATTTTAGAATCATTGTATTTACTGTGTTATCTATATTATATGAGTATTTTTGTTCACTTTTTTGAGGGGTAAATATTTCTGGAGTTGACTGTAGGTTTTGGTGAACTTTTTTCTTTCAAAGAATTAAATTATGATTCAAAAATGGTGTATTGTGTTTATGCAGGTAGTCATTTGTTTTGTACTAAATTTGTTTGCAGATAGCAACATTTTAAGTGTTATGAACACACATAAACAGAGGAAATCTGAAAAGAAATACTTTTTCACGTCGCTTTAACTCAATGGTGTTTTTTACTGATTGGCAGTATTATCATCAGATTATAGAGATGACTTGGTGTCATCCACATACACTGTTATCAGTATTTGAGTACTTCAGAAGATTTCAAGTAGAAAATTTTACCTCAAACATGAAGACCTTGTATGGCAACAGGTGACAATAAAATGTGAGACAATAAAATTGCCTATGCCTACAGATTGTAATGGACAATGATCTTTTCAGGGACACTCAGTTTTAGTCTCCTTTAAACATAACAGAAGATATCAATGCTTGGCATTGCCCTTAATTTGGAATGTATTAATTCCAGAGAAGTGCATAAACATAAAATTTATAAAACAAAGAAAAAAGGTTAATATGTTGTAATTAAAATTAAGCATATGTAACATTAATACCCAGGAGGTAATTGTATGCAACTGATAATAATGGTGCTACGATTCCGCCTTCCTAAAATGAAACTGAAATCTGTGTGTGTGGAATGGATTAATAACTGGACTGGTAGCAGCAGGTTAAGTACAAATGTGAAAGGGTTTTTGAGTGATCAGAATAAGAGGTGAAAAAAGATTTAGCTAAGTTACTGATTTTTAGATTCCAGATTTTCTGCCAATAGTACCCAATTTTATTCTATTGTCATCAAAAAATCACTTTTAATTGAGTGTTCATTAAATGCTATGAATCACTAAAAGTTAACACAAAAAAAATAATGGTTTAAATTCTCCACCTTAATACTGTGACTGCCTCAGTTTCCTCTATTACTTGTCTAACATATGAAGTAACCCTGCAATGAAATTAGCACCCACTGGTGCCAGATAGTCTAAGGATAAAGATCACAAGTGCAATTCTTCAAAATTTTATAATCCTGTATGTGTTCTGTAAGTAAACCATACTACCATATGCTGCAGTTGCTTATAAATACTGTAAAACATACTGCGTATTTTGTTTCTATGTTTACATTAATATAAAGCCAATGCAAGTGCAATAAAGTTTCATTCATTCATTAATGATCACATAAAGCCAGATAAAACATATATAGAAACGAGTGTAAAATTTATTTTAAGAGAATTTCAAGTACCATACATTCAAAAGAGTTCTCATTCCAAAAAGTAGAAAAAAAAACAGACAAAAAAAGAGAATAGAATGGGGTTTGATATTTTGAACAGAAGAACATGTATGTTTTAATAATGAACTGCCTAATGGAGGTGGGGGGGTGAAGGGAAAGTGCAAAACCCATGAAAAACTTAATTAGTGAGCTCTGTCTGTCAGATCCTATTAACATGTGCTCAGAGAATTGAGAAAATAAGTTCAAGACACTTGGAAATTGTGTTTCTGTATGCAGCGTGAAAGATTTCTCTACAGATTATTTTTTATAAAAGAAAGATTTATTTTTTTATTTTTTCATATAATTAATATGGATGGATGGATGGATGGATGGAATATTTCTTTGTTTACTTAATGGGTAAAAATGCCACAGTAAAACAAGCATATTTCTGTGCTGCGGCTGAAAGTTCAATGAAATATACCATTTATTATTTTTTCTGTCAATAAAAAAACTTCATGTAGATTTTCTAACCATAACAGAAACATTTTTTCTTAAACTGTTTAAAGAATTCTTCTAACAAGGTTAAAATACAACATACTTTAAACAGAACCACACTTTAAAATGTTTTGATGGTAATATTTACATAAAAAAACGGTGTTTTAAAAAGTACCTAGCATATTTAAAAAAAGCTGCAAAGCTGACTGAAGATGCTGAAGTGCAAAAGCAACAAACCATGTCCATAAACCCAAACATGAGCAGTCCACTAAATGTGTAAATTTCCAGTCTCTTGTTTAAATGAACTGTAAAAGACATCTGCAGTAATGGTTGCTTGGTAAGGGAATGATCAACATAGATCTATATCAGCAGCAAAAAAGCATCATATTTTCTTACAGTTTACTTATTGCACAAGAAAATGTTAGCCCATTTTTAAACTTTCTCTACAACCTATAAATACAATACCATCTGTCAGTCAAGCCAATACATGTGGAAAAAAGAAAAGAAAACCTGACTGATCACAGGGGCTTGCCTTTGTAAACCAATTCTGGAACTTTCATGCTTCTTATTTGTTAGGTTAAAGGTTAAATTGCTGACCTCTAGCCTACTGCTTAGTAGTCTTTTCCCCTTTCTGTAAAGCTTTATTCTGAGGGCTGTATTTACATGGATTAGTCCCTTTTCACACTAAAGAAAAGAATCGGTTCACAGTCAAAGCCTGAGTGCTGGTTATACTCCGAGTGGCCACAATTATTCACTGCCAGACAATGACCATATTGTGGTAGAGGGAAAAAAAACTGAACGAGAAAAAGGAAGAAAAAAAACAGCCTTGCCATAGCAAAGTCTTGTCTTCTTGTGCCACTGAACTGAACTATAAGGGCAAAATCTCATCAAGCATTCAAGCGAAAGCAAACAAAGCCAGCCCACTGTGAACTTGATGAGGATGTCAAGCGTGGGGTGTGGGTTGGGGACTAGGGTGGTGGAGAGAATAAATCAACATGAAAAGTAAAAGGACTTAAAAACTTCAGTCCTGCTCATTCTATGCTTCCACATCAGAATTACTTGGTCTCCTTCATCTCAATAAACCGTCAAGAGCAACTTACTGTGCAAGGCAACAAGCTGATGTAACCTCGTCACACAAACAAGGCTTAAGCTGCTATGGTATGGGTGCTGAGTTGCAAAGAAAGAGCTCCTTTTCCCTGAGCTGGAGAGCAGCTTTCCAAGTGGTACTTAACACAAAATCCTATTATTGTGTTTTACAAAAAGAATATAAAAAATAATAAACAGTAGCATTTTTTGTATTGCAAAACTGTGTACTATATTAGTGCTTCATAACCATTATTTTCAAAAAACAATAAATCTGTCTTGAACACCGTAATACAAATTACACCTTAGCAATTAAAAAGGTTCAAATTTCCAGTTATTACTGAACTGCATAATATTCAAAAGTTTCAAATCTGATCTTTTTTTGATTATACAACATGGTGTACATTAATTAGTAATCATATAAACATATTAAAAAAAGAATACAAGTTAGTAAAGTTACGAACTAATAAAAAAAATCTGCATAAATTACTACAGAGAAAGATTTCCAATTCAAACTATAGGTAAACAAATTAAACATTTAAAGCATAGTGTCACAGTTCTTCAAGCAAGATGCTTAAAGAAATATTAAGATCCAGAAGTCTCCAAGGTGCTGTTTATAACTAGATATCCAAATAAAGCAATTCATGGATTTGTCTGTGGTCTCCTTGCTAAATAGTTATTGTACACTAATAACTGGCATTAACCTTTTAGCTTTAAAGATGTAATGCTCATCTTTTTAGTTTTTTTTATAGCTGGAAAAATTCAGTTCAATGATAACACACTTTTACCTTAAACAGGTCTAGAAGCTCTTTTCTACACTTCATAGTAGATATAATATGTCATTCTTTGTAACATGTAAAAATAAAATGCACACAGAACATAACTTCTGTAGACTATGACTTCACACAATGAGAAATAGTATATACAGTAATTATTTATTATATTAGGTATTCAAATCAATTTTGCCAACTTTCCCAAAATAAGTTTATTACTTTTCACAATTTTTTTCCTCAAATTTTAATTTTTTATAGATCAAAACCTCCCAACTGCATAACTTTGCATTTATTTAAAGTAAATATATAAAGGAGGTTTATGGATGTGGTGAGAGAGGACATGCAGGTGATGGGTGTAACAGAACAAGATGCAGAGGACAGAAAGATATGGAAAAAGATGATCTGCTGTGGCAACCCCTAACGGGACCAGCCGAAGGAAGAAGGAGAAGAGGAAGGAGAAGAAGATAATTTGCTGCATATCTCAAGTCTAAATTTTTTGGCATCCATCTTGCACTAGACATGCATACATATCAATATAACATGGTGCAATATCTAAATTACATCTTTTCATTTTTCTATATAAATGATTTACAGTATTAGAAAGGTACTGTCCTAATCAGAACATGATGCACAGCCCTACACGACACTTAATTCCAGTAAAGATATTTCGGCTATAAATTGTTATTTTCTGTATTTAGTTAAGGTTGCTACTGTTTACACACCAAGCCATAAACACCTGCTTCCTACAGATTAACGCTTAGTTTCTTGGAATGTACACAGTGTGATGTAAAAGAATATCATAGTGGCACTAAAAAAAATGAAAATTTCACTGGCATTATTAAAAATTTGCATACATTTGATTTCAAATTTTGTCTTGCCTTGTTACTGCCTGAAATGTACTCTGTCACTGATTAACTCCAAGTATCCATTAATTAAATTTTTTATATTTTAGGCAGACATATTACAGAAAATTGTCAAACTAATTTGGAGGGATGTTAACTTAGTGTTTATTAGATGCTGCTGATTTACTTCATAACTGTGTGAATACATATATAGTATGTTCTTTAAGTATTTGTACAATTATGTCAAAACTGTACATTTGGCTTAACTGCTCCAATACTTAAGTAGGGCATGTATACTTGTATTCTCCCTCACTTCTCTCTATCTTGCTCTCTCTCTGCCCCCGATAGCTTCTCTGTTATCATTATCAGCTAAAACTTCAAAGGACGAATAGTGAGATGAGGCAATAAATAATTTCTCTGTTTCTTTTTGGGGATGACAGAAGAATAGTTGGTGTTGCTCTTTTCCTACCACTTTATTCCATAGTGGGTCAATATTGATACCTTTGCTTCAAATTAAACTAGCATTTCATGTGCACATACAAAAGATTTTCATTAGTTCTTACATTGGATATGATAAATTTGATTCCACATAAAGTAGACAATTCTTTTGATATTGGTCTTATTATTAAGACCCATAAACTACTCGCACAGTTACATAACACAGATACATAAATCAATTTCTAGCCACCAATAATCATGTGCTTTTGCCAGATACAGTAACACTTCTGGTTGACCAGCAACACAAATTTCACAAAACAAAAGGATGGTACTAAAGAGATTTTTTTTATTGTTTTTTGTGCATTAATGCATAGTGTGATTCAATTCACACAGATGAAACAATGCAAGCAATTTTTATTTTTTAGTGAAGCAAGTTAAATTAGTGTTTAGTTAAGCATCAGATACAAATTTCATACAATATACTTCTTAAGAAAAAGGCACGATAAAATGTTAAATAATTATTTTGGATTTCTTTATCTAAATGACAGTAATCTCCTACCAGTAAATGTGTATCAAAATATAAACGTCTAAAAGAAAGAACATGCATTAAAATATCTATTCAGCTCTGAGCCAGACATGGAAGGCTGAATGCATGAAAATATGTTGCCCTTTAAGAACCATATTATATTATATTATACACATACTATAAACTATAAAGCCTCAGCGCTTAAGTGACTGGAGGATGTTCATTATTAATTTGACCTTTCCAACCTTTAAGTTGTTTTGCCTAATCTCAAAAACCATGGGTTCTTCTAAGCATTTGACTGAAAGCAGGGGAAGGCAATGAAAAGATACAATAATGCTACCAGCTTGGAACTACTAGTGTCAGAAGTGCCATAAGCAATTGAAATTAGGAGGGAACACAAAAGAGGAAGTAACTACTTAAAGATCTGTAAAAATACATAGTTTACCAAATTAAAACTGTTTAGTTATGGAAAAAGAAATTAATCCACATAATCATTGCAAAGGATTTGTACAATGTTTAAGCTAACATGGAAGTGGGGATTCACAATACATTGTTGCTTACACAGAAGTGATGTGTATGAATGAGCTGTTAATAGAAAGTTCCTCTTACAGCCTTAACAAAAAGTCTATCTATAGTATGCTATAGATGCTTTGGTAAGGCAGAATTTAGTTTATTGAAAACACCAAAACTGAACGTTTCGGCCACAATAACAAAAGATTTGGAGAAATAACTGAAGCATTTGAAAAAAAAGTCCAAGTTCCTAACCATTCAACATGGGTTAGGATTTATTCTGCATTGGGTTTTGTGTGCCAGCCATGATACAGGAAATATTGTGGGTTCAGAACAAAGAAAGGATAAATATGAACATCAATAAATCCTAGAAGCTAATGTTAGAGAAACAATAAAGAAATTTAACCTGGAAAGAACTTGAAATTTCAGCAACGGAACAATACTAAAACGAATCATGAAGTACTGACAAAAGTGAAAGACAAGGGTCTTGGAAAAGACTTAAAAATTCTCAGACTTAAATACTATTAATAAGCCATGTGCATGTAGGAAAACGTAAAAAATGCTAATCTAGAAACTCTTCTGCAAGAAAAAAAATCTTAAATCAAGAAATACTGAAAAACAAAAAGGAGGTTTTAGTATAAACTGACTGATAAGTTTAACAAAAACAGCAATTGAGCAAAACAGAACAATTACGTACAATGTTTAAAAGACCAGTACAGAGTTCACTAACTACAGTGTATACCTCAAATGAGTAAAACAAAAGACTGTAAAGTTGGAAATCTATAGAGCTAAAAAAGATCAATGAGTTACTTAAAAATATAATAACTTATTTTGGATTTAACACTGAAACATGTTTGTTATACAACTACTCTGTCATAATTAATGTTCACTCTGAATATAGCACTAATAGCATGCAAGAAGCCTACTAATACTACTGTGTTATGATTAGAAATTAATAACACACAAATAGCACACATGCACAAAAATGTGATATTAGATACTCATTTTCAATCGTAATTTTATAAAATCAATAAACATTTTAAAAATTGTTAATTGTTTAATGAACTTCAGTGTTAGTAATCGATGATAAAAAACAGTTGCCAATTAATTTTGTTTTGATTTGTTGCCTTATGTCAGGGCTTGAATTTCAGCCAAGATTTCAGGAATCAAACCAACTATTTCAAAATCCTGCAGCATTTTTCAGCCAAAAAAGCCTTTCACTATTGATATCACATCATGGAATATGCTGGTGAGTAAAAATACACTACTCTTACATGCTACAAGTGCATAATATGACCAAATAATTAATCGTATTAACTTGCAGTTAGTTTCATGCATTTGACTAATGTGAAATGATGGCAAGATTATTAGCTGTTTAATAAAGTAACATACATAGCCCCAATAAAGAGACATAGACTTTGCATTCATCTTGTGACTGTTATGAACATGGCTACAGTTTTCCGTACGACCCTCCAATCAATTTCTACCTGGGTTATCCAGTTTAGAGGTAGTAGGAGCCAATGACTATCCCAGCTGACTGGATATGTAGCAAACTTCAAATTTGGACAAGTCATACCCTCACACAAATCCAAGTATTGGTCTACAAATGGTGTTAAAATGTGTTTCTCCGTATACTCATTTCAAAGTAAAATGTATTTAGTGCCTGAAAACTTTAACATTGGCTAGACATTAATGTGGCTCTGAAAGTAATGCTTTAAAGCATGAGAAAAATCTCTCAACTGAGGTGACATTTACTACAGTCAGGTCCATAAGTATTTGGACAGTGACACAATTTTCATAATCTTGGCTCTGTACATTCACCACAGTGGATTTGAAATAAAGTAATCATTATATGGTTGAAGAGCAGACTTTCAGGTGTAATTTAAGGGGTTTACCAAAACTATCGTATGAGCCGTTTAGGAATGACAGGCATTTATCTCCATAGCAAACCCCCCCACCCCCATTTCCAGAGGCTTAAAAGAATATGGATATTTGATTGACAAGCTGTTCCGTGGCCAGGTGGGTGCAGATCCCTCATTATTTCATTAACTGTTAAGCAGGTAAAAGGTCTGGAATTGATTCCAAGTGTGGAATTTACATTTGGAGGCTATCACAATGAACTCTAAATATGAGGTCCAAAGATCCATGTAAGTAAAAACAATCGATCATTAGGTTGAGAAAAACAAAACAAACAGACAGACAGCAGAAACACCAGGGGTCTCATGCATAAAGCTGTGCATAGAATTCACACTAAAATATGGCATACGTACAAAAATGGAAATGTGCGTGTTTGGTTAAAAGACAATGGCAAAAGCATATGAAAAACAGAATTTCAGCAAATGTGAAGTGGAGGGAAGGAAAAACATACTATTTGTTGGCTTAAGCAGTAGTATAAACAATAAAAGGAAGTTGATACAGATTGGCAGAGAGACTCGGAAGTTCATGTTCAGAAAGTCACATAGTGCCCAAAATAGAAGTGGTCAGATATCAAAGTCGCCATGGAAAGAAGAGTCGTAGCCACCATCTGAGTGTCAAACAGAAGCATATTAGGGTACAGAGAAAAGAAAAAGAAAAAAAAAAGAGGTTGAAATGTCCACTTTAATCTCGTAGTTTATTTTAACATTAAAGTATAACGTAATATACTTAATCTTAAAATCAATGTTTAATTTACTCAATATTTCGTTTCTCGGATCCCATTGTAACTGAAGTAGTATGTTAAATGTTACATTTTCTGTGTATTCTTCTATGTGCTTTATGTGTGTGAATCACTACGTGCTCCTTAAATGGGCTTTCTCCTACGCCGACAGGACACAGAATACATTAAATTCATGATACTACAGCTCTGTGAACAATTTAAATATTAAGATGTATACTTGATATCATTTTCATGATGAAATGAGTTAAAGCATGTATTAAATATGGGGGAACAGTGGAGCAGTGGTAGCGATGAGCTGTCGCGCCGTCCAGAGAATGTTCCTGCCTCCTGCAACATGCCTGCTGAGACGTGCGCAACCCTCAATGAAATAATTTATTGGAGCGGTACCAACTCCCAATTCCTGTCCTTCCTTTTCTTTCTCCATGTAATCAATCGCCACACAATAAACTCTGAAATAAATATCAAACCATCTGTGAGCTTAGAACGCCGATTCTTCAAAACTTTTAGGAAACATTGAAATATATTCGTAGTACATGTTTAATTATTCCATCCATCTATCCATCCAGGGTCACGTCAGTCCCAGCAAGCATACCGCGTGATGGAGGAACAATCCCTGGACAAGGCACCAGCTCATCGCTACTGTTACGCCACCGTGCCTACGTTTAATTATTAACAGTATAAATTATTTAAATAAAGTTAAAAATGTATCTGTATAATGTAATATACATACTTTAATGCACTTCATCTTGAAAGCAGTATCAAGAGCTTCAAGAAGATTGCTCTTGGAAATCTAAATTGACATAAAAGCCAGTCGTCATCGTCTTTAAATATGTCCTCTCTTGTACTGAATTGAATTCCTTTATTGTTATTGTATGGTACAATGAGATTCAAAATGTAAATCCTCCATAAACTTTTTTTCCTATAAAATGATAAAATAATAATAATACAATAAAAAGCAATGAAAAATATACAACATAAAAGCATAAATACAATATACAGTACATGTACATACAGTGCAGATAGTACACATGGTTCATAAAGTGGCTCAGGTTTTGCAATATTACAACTGTAGTGCAAGTTTACAGTGAGGTAAGTGTACTTATAAGTATAAACAGTTCTACCGGGAACACTTGATGGACTGATTAAGTGCATTTATGGCTCTTGGGATAAAACTGTTTGTGAACCTCGAGATCCCTACAGGACAGGCTCTGAAGCGCTTGCCAAATGGAGAAGTTCAAATAGACGGTATGGGCATGGCTGAGGCAGAGTGTGCTATAAATATTCTCCAGGACTAGATGTTGTATCCCGATAATCCTCTGTGCTCTCGAAACAATATGCCATAGAGCTTTCCAATCAGCTGCTGTACAGCTGTGACTCCACACTCAGATACAGAGGGTTAAATACTCTGACTGGTGTACTGAAAGTAACAAAGCAAAATCAGCAATGGTATTTGGAATAGTTTGGCCATTCTGTGGACCATTATATTGTTACCGGCTGATTACAATCAGATGCCTCAAATTTATAAATGATATGCGGTTAATTTCAGTGTACAGTATTTGATAAAGCCAAGTCAGGGATGTGAATCTAAAAAAGAATGGGAAACCACACAGGAACAGCAGCACTGCTTTGATTTTAAGCAGTATTTATTACTAAAGTTAATGGAGAAGAAATGTCAGTGAATACGTTTTTTATGTGCACGTGTTAAGATAACATTAAATCAGGTAGTCCATAATGATCAAATGAATCCTTATGCTCCAATAAAAATCCCACATCTATGGTTACTTACAGGGGTATTCTCCATGTCTAACAGACATCAAACTTAAGCCCATTACTTATTATGTATGTCACTTGACTGACTTAACAGTAATGTTAATCACAGGTCAGAAGTATGGAATTCCTACAGCTTCGCATCTGGGTCATTCCATGTCAAATCAATCAATGGTACACGAACTTTGGACTCAAAAAAAATTGGGGGAAAATTACCAGGTGTACCCAATGTTTGTCAGGAGACACCCTGTAAAATTTGTTTTCATGTAAGATCAATACTTCCCAAGATACAGCCAGTTCACCAAGGGGAGAGTGGTATCAAATTCATCAAATTTCACAAGTCCATAGCTCAAAAACTAAACCATTGAGCAGGCTCAGACTTTGCACTCTTGTACATTAACTGGTATAGTATGTGACAAAATTAAAGCATTTGATCCAGATGACCTTGCATGGTTAAAGCAGATCTTTGAAAGTGTCCAAAATTTAATTTGTGTTTTTGGCTTAGCTACAGTATGTTTAGGCCTCAGAAACAAATATTTGTAACCAACACAGGCTTTTAATTTTTTTTTTTCTTCTTCCTTATATATAATTTGATAGTAACCGTATGTATGGTGTTCACATCAATACCCCGTATGTATGACGATGTATGGTGTTCACGTCAATAGCCCGTATGTATGGTGTTTGTGTCAATACCGCGACTCAATACAAGTTAGAACCATGCAATGGGACTCTGCCTCTGTAGTTAGAACATAACGTGGCAAACGCGGACGCAGTATTGCATGATTGGATAAGAATTTTCGAATGCTACAGTGACGCCACTGGACGGCCAAGTATACAGTAGTAAGTCAGCGTTGGTTCGAGCAGATAACAGTAAGTTCGGCTGGTTTTTGGAACGTTGGTTTGGTGGGGCGTACTTTCCAAAACGAACATCATCAACTGACTTAAACCCTTCGACAGTTCCGGAACCGTAAGTAATTTAGAACGTATCGCCATTTGCTTGGTACGTCGAAATCTACCTTTGGGCAGTTCGGTTTTGGCATCCGTCTTTCTGACATCTATTGGCAAACTGAGTAATGACGGCTGGGTATTAACAATGGTCATTGTTTAAATTTTAGCCGATCTCAGATCTAAAATGACCACACCAACATAATTATTACTCCGACTCTGATTAGAGTCGTAAAATACGGTTTGTTTTGAAAATTTGTTTGCCGGAAATAATCAAAAGAGTTGCGCCGAAGAGCTGAGTTCATGTCTCTCTGCCCTGTTTAAACAGAAAGCTCTTCATTACATCGGCTGAAAAGGTCTATTTTAAGTACAAATCAGTGCCATGATCATTTCAAGGACTTAAAAAAACACATAATTCTTTGCAGAGAAAGTATGGATTTCACAAATGTAGAATTTGTAGCCCGATTCGATCAAGCTCCCAGTCACTATGTTTCTTTAAATTGCCAAGAGATGGCGGAAGTATCCAAGTATGAGAAGGCCGACCATAGACATAAAATTACTAAATGCCGCATGACCAGCACCATCTTATGTCAACATCACCGCCACATTGTGAGTGGCACTGCTGTGGAGTGAAGTAATGGATAAAGATGCCTCATGCATGTGCTGCTTGGGATTGTACAAACCACGCTCCAAACCAGATCCCGGGGGATTACATTTCATAGGTGAGGCTAAACAATTCTTTTGGTTATATTTCGCCATTAGAAAATCCCAATTTATAATCTTAGCACTCAAGGTCAAATTACAATAAAATTAAACAACATTAGTAAAATTAAAACAAGAGAATGATAAATCAAACATCAATAATTAGCAAACAAACAAAGATAACTGCCAGTAACAGTGCAAAATTCACAATTGGTATGCCAGTTTGAAAAGAAAAGTTTTGAGGGAAGTTTTAAAATGTATTATTGAATCGAGCGGATGTATATGAGCTGGAAGAGCATTCCCAAGTTCAGGAGCACTATGAGAGATGCTCAAGCTCCCATAGAACAGAGTCTGACATGTGGTACAGAAAGTAGAGCTGCAGATGAGGATCTGAGTGAGCGAGAGGGGTGTCAGTCTGTAGGAGATCAGTGAAGTTGTGGAGAGCTTTAAATGTTAAGAGCGGTATTTTGTATTGTATTCTGTAGTTAACAGGGAGCCAGTGAGGCTGAGAGAGAATCGGTGTAATATGTTCAGTGGATTTAGAACAGCAGAGAAAAGTCTATTTCAAGGGCATCTCAAACACCACAGCAGACACAATCCAAAGTGGACGAATTTACAATAAAATGTGAATCAGAAAACCGTTTGTTCTATTTCTATGTTCTGTTTCTTTCATTTGGGAAATTCACCAGTTATACAGTAGATTCCCGGGCAACGTCGGGCACTCCTGCTAGTTATTCAGATAACTGTATACAGTAGGTTTTCTGATTACATCTTGCCTGAAGATGGGGCCTGAGTTGCCTCGAAAGCTTGCATATTGTAATCTTTTTAGTTATCCAATAAAAGGTGTCATTTTGCTTGGATTCCTCTGAAAAAAAACAATAAACAGAAAAGTGATTGTATCACGGTTTGAACAGCAGACTTCTCAAATCCCAAAATTCACTTTGGATTTCATTTTCAGAGTACTCTAACGGCATGTGGGAATGTGCAGATAATTTTTTAAATATTTTACATTGATTCTACTGTACATTGACCATTCTTTCTCAAAACATAAAACTTACTTTTCCTATGCAAATCTTTCATGTTTATTTTCCATTCTAAACATAGGCTGAATGCAATATGTGTCAATAATGTAATCATTGAGTTTTTCCAGGCAAGAGGAAAAGAGGAAAGCCTAAGAAGACGGTTTATGGATGAGGTGCTGGGTGTAACACAGCAAGATGCAGAAGACAGGACGATATGGAAGAAGATGATCCGCTGTAGCAACCCCTAAAAGGAGCAGCCGAAAGAAGAAGAAGAATTGAGCTTTCAATCAGTAAGTTATCAAAAACGTCAAACTGTTTTTCATATCAAACAAATATGTCCTATCATGTTGCTGAACAAAGAATGCGATTCCACATGGCCAAAAGAGCACCTGGTTCTCGAGAATACCACTGTTACATCCCTATAGAAGTCAGCAGATTGTCTGGTGAAGACAGTAGATTGACTGTCAGAATATTCACCACTGAGGAAGCGGTTGAGATCCTGCTCTCTCATAATCACACTCCTGATGGATCAGACACATCCCTCACATTCAATCAGTGTCCTATTGGAGGCCATCTTGGGTGCAAGTATGATGAAAAATGTTCAACTGGTGTGATTCGTGACAAGAGTGAAGTGTAATCAGACATCCTGATGTGTTTCATGCATCCAAACTATTCTGCACAGTCTTTCCATTGGCCACCTATAGGCAATATTTGTGTTTGTTTATAACCTTTTGAAACACCCTGTTTATGTATCTAAATATGGAAAAAATTCAGCAGGCTATATGACTTATAAGTATGGACTTTCAGAAAGCCTAAACATGGCAAAGTCAAATATGCAAAATATTTTTTTCCCCATTTTTGAAGGCCTGCTCTTACCAAGTGGTGTCATCTGGACCAAACATTTTAATTGCATTACATACTACACCAGTATGAAAAATTTGAGCCTGCTAGGTGGTTTAGTTCTTGAGATATAGACTTTTGAAAGTGATGCAAAAATAAAGCCGTGCCCAATTTGACACCCCTCTCCCCTCACAAAATTTGCTGTATCTTGGAAAGTATTGATCTTACATCAAAATAATTTTACAGGGTGTCTCCTGGATAACATGGGTGCACCTATTATGTTTTCAGTATTTTTTGAGACTGAAGTGTGTGAGATTTCTGGAAAATTGGTTGACTTGGCATGGAATGACCCATCTGGTAAGAAGTTCATATATTGCAAGATTAGTAAAAAATGCAGTCACTATGAATGAGAGCTCAACCATGATGTGGAAATGACTAAAAAGAAAAAACATAGGAGTAATGGTTATCCATCTTACACTCACACTTGGGGTTTAGCCAGCAGCACTCCCAATGTCACTTTCTTCTGTTCATTCTGGCAACTGAACATCCTTCTCTGACAGTACAGAACCCAAGTTATCAACAATATGCACGATTTCATTTGCATAGCATTTCTGCTGATAACAATGACCTGTATTTCCACTGTAAAGCAATGCAGCCACATAGCAAGTAAAATAAACCAAAATACTTTTAGACAATTTTTGCTGATTCTCAGCAATACTTTTTACACCTTGACATTGACAACAACCTTGAAAATGTTAACTTTTACCTTAAAGTTAGTAGCAATACTTGTTGCTATGCACGTTTTGGCAAATTTTAAAGCATATACTGTAGTATGTGTACTATCTTTATGAAGGAGAGCATTTTGCATAGGAATTCTGTAAAAGCAGCTAGTACTTTTGCACAAAAGTTGCATTTCTTTAAAACCCTTATTAAACGATTAACCAAAATAATGATCCAACTAATCAAATAGCAATATAATGTTAGATGCAACCCTAGTCATTTAAATAAAATGTTCTTTAAAATAAAAAAAAAAAAATTAAGATTCCAGTCAT
Organism: Erpetoichthys calabaricus; assembly: GCF_900747795.2. Classification (NCBI taxonomy): domain Eukaryota; kingdom Metazoa; phylum Chordata; class Cladistia; order Polypteriformes; family Polypteridae; genus Erpetoichthys; species Erpetoichthys calabaricus. The sequence goes on along the minus strand of NC_041402.2, from coordinate 13,010,675 downwards.
ATGTAGCCACACTTAAACACATCTGCAAAAACCATGAACATCTCCAAGCTGACATGTATAGCATCCTTTCTTTCTTTCTTTGTGGTTTGTTTAATTCTGTTGCTATTGAATAGTACATTGTTTCCCAACCTCTTTTCTGTGGTGGCACACTATTTTTTTATTTATTTTTTTTTTGTTCTTTATTTCGTCTTGTACAATTTCTCGTATTAGAAATTTGTTAGTTTTCGCATACCCCTTGGGGTTAGAGCGCAGGGTCAGCCATTGTACAGCGCCCCTGGAGCAATTACAGGTTGAGGGTCTTGCTCAAGGGCCCAGCAGTGTAGGATCTCTTTTGGCAGTGACGGGGATTCAAACCGGCAACCTTCAGGATACCAGCGCAGATCCTTAGCCTCAGAGCCACCACTCCGCCCAACCAAATATACATTCTATGTCATACATGTACATGATCAGCATTCGTAGACAGAGCACATAGTGAGCAGTTTGGGGGAAATCTCCCACCTTCTTCATTCCTTTGCTCACCCCTCTCTGCCTCAGAGGCAATTCGTATGCCAACTATCCACCGATCCTGTGAGAATCACTGGCAATCACACAGCAAGGAGATGCGTCTGAAGGGCTGTGTCTGCAACACTGCAATCACAGTGTTGCTTTTATGCCAGCTTCTCCAGGTAGTCCTACCCTCCTCGGACAGGTCTCGATCACCTACGGAGCTTGTGCTTCTCAGGTTCAAACACAGCTGCACAACACTATTATTTCCATGGCACAGTGCACACTAGAAATAATCTGAGTGAGAAGTCTCTCTATTATTAAAAAAAAAAAAAACTTGAAAAGGAAAACCAGGGAGACGAGACGTGATTTTCTCAGAAGAGACTTAAAAGACCCGCGAGACGCTCCGTGGCCAATCTCTTTCGTCTTGTGGACCGTAAACATGAGACTTGGTGCCAAGAGAATGTCCCAGGACCGTCTTGTGGGGACGTGGAACATGAGATTCTTGCAAGACACGCCCTACTTACAACCAATATCAAATAAGACCGCGGGCAGCAAAACACTCAGTCGTGTAAAGGCATGTAGCTGACACAGATCCTGTGCCCTCAGCTTATATAAAGCGTATAAGGACAACACGTTCTAGATGAAACGTCAACAACTAAGAGAAGAAGAAAGAGCAGCGTAGAGAAAAAAGACCCAAAAGTGTTAGAGAGAAAAAAAATGCAGGTAACAGATTATAAAAGCAGTGGAATTCGAAAGGCTCAAAAAAAAAATGACGGTGTGATGCACATGCAGAGAAAGGTAAAAAAATATAAAAGCAGTAGAATTCAAAAGTTTTGTAGTGTCCCGGCCAGGTTGAAGTCTTTTTTTTTTTTTTTTTTTGAGTGACTGTTAGGTCTGATTGAGGGAGGGCGGAGACAGCACGGATGACTAACAGCAGGGTATTGATTGACGCGGTAAAGGGGGGGAACCAGGGATGGGAGAAGGGGTTGGAGAGGGTGCTAAAAGGTTGTGTTTGGGGTTACGAAGTTGACGTTCTTTTTCTTGATTGTTCAAGTAAAACTTTTGTGAGACTTTACTAATTCTGTCTGTTTTTTTGTTTTTTTTTACCTCTTCTCTTTTCGAGCCGGACGCGGAGGTCGCTACAGTATCAGAAAAAGATAGTAAAGATCGCATTAGCACAAACAAAAGGAAATTATTACTCAAAAAATGGGAAAATAATCATCACGGACCAGGTATAATTGAAAAAATAGCAGGACAAAGCGTGGTCATAAATATAAGGCAAAGAGTAGAAAACAAAGTAAAACGTCATAAAGAGGTTCAAAAACGAGGGGGTGGAACACATGCAGAGGTTAGAGATAATGAAAACAGTGGAATTCAGCAGACACAACAAAACGTAGGCACAATATACATGTAGAGCAAGTTACAGAATACATATAAAAGCAGAAAAATTCGAAAGTATAAGAAAAAATATATACTTTTTAGATATGCTTTAAAGATCGCATTAGCGCTAAAAAAGAGAAATTATTACTTGGTGAAATAACGGAAAGGCGAATAGAGATCGAATATATGGACATAGGTGATATGTCAGAAGTATGGAAATATTGTAAGGCTTTGAAGTTTAAGTCAGAGACTTGTAGACTGTCTAATTCGTTTTGCCATTAGGGAAAAGTAGTGTTTCTACACAATGAGGAGGCGTATCCAAGTGAATTAAAAGATCTGATGTATGGGGAAAGTGAAATCCACAAACAGTCGGTCAGTCATTTCTCAACCCGTTATATCCGAAAACAGGGTCACGGGGGTCTGCTGGAGCCAATCCCAGCCAGCACAGGGCGCAAGTCAGGAACAAACCCCAGGCAGGGCATCAGCCCACCCCAGAATCCACAAACACTACAGGCAAAATATAGGAGTCTACAATAATCTTTTCGCATTCGCATCACTCAACGATCAAAACGTAGATTTACACACTAATGGACCATACGCTATGAGAATCTGTGGTCCCGCAACAGTTAAAGCAATGACAAGTATAATTTCGAAGAAAACACAATTCGGTCAGGTGTAAATTTATGATCACGGAGAAGCGATGCAAATTTAAACAGGTGACAAGAAAGGTAGTGTAGTATATATTCCGCGAATAACATTTGACACCAAAGGAGATCGTGATATGCCATTCGTATTAAAATGTTTACAGTTTCCTGTGAGAATAGCTTTTGCTATGCCAATTAACAAATCACAGGGACAAACACTAGAAAAAGTTGGATTATTTATTAGAGAAAAAGAAACGATATTCACTCACGGGCAGTTATACGTTGCATTGTCACAATGTATCTCCAAAAACAGAATCAAAATTCAATGCAATCTTGAAGAAAAGGCAATTCCAAATATTGTTTTTACTGAAGCTTTAAAGTAAAAGTGCAAATAATGAAATTAAAACAATTCCAAAGAAAAAAACAACCTTTTAAAATTGTATATCCGATTAACCAAAAACGGGGGTTGGCAAGCAAAGCAAGCAGGGGGCAGAGCCCCCTAGTATACAAAATTGTAAATTATAAACAGTATTTGTGTATTGAGATTGAGATCATGTATTACTGATTGATAACAATTATGTTTGCAGAATGCCTACAGGGGGCTGGGCGGTCTCATGGCCTGGAACCACTGCAGATTTTGTTTTGTTTTTTTCTCCAGCTGTCCTAGAGTTTTTTTTGTGTTTTTTTCTGTCTTCTCTGGACATCGGACCTTCCCTTTAGTCTATGTTAATTTGAATTGCCTAATTTTATTTTTATATTTTGTCTTTTTTCTCTTTCTTCATCCTGTAAAGTACTTTGAGCTACATTATTTGTATGAAAATGTGCTATATAAATAAATATGGTTGTTGTGATTAAAATAAAGACATTTTTTTCATGACAAATGCACAGAATACATTCCATTCAAAACCAGAAGCAAAAACTGGTTAGCTTTTAAAATGTTAGAATAAAAATGTAAACTTAATATTATTTACACATATTTACAAAAACTGATTTTCTGAGTACTAAGGCTTCCAATTCATGATATAAACTTAATTATAAGGATCATCTATCAGTAAAACTCGTGACTAAATTTTCCCTAAATATTTACCCCTAGACTGAGGCTGGGACAGAGTGGGTTAGGTTTATTTCTATCTTATAGTTGATAATATCTGATATCTCCTGTTGTTTTGTTTTTAACTGATTAAAAACTTGATCACAAAAAAAACAAATCAGTAAAACTGTTTTTTCATGATGTCATGTGCATCGATCTTGTAGCATCTCCTGGCATGCTCTGTTCTACTAATGAATACTGCAAAGCAAGAGAAAATGACTCATGGGACAAAAATATTTTCCATGAATTGCATAGCAGACCTGATAAGCACCTTATTTTACCAGTTCAAATTAAAAGCATTATAGTAGTATGGTTTAGTGATAAACTAAGCATCTGAATTTAAACTACAGGACCGCATGGTCAATGCAAAGGTTTGCCTCACAGCGTGACCCTGAGCAAATGACAATATTTGAATATGCTTATACTATAAAAATGTTTTGTAAACAGTTGCAATGTATCCATATCTGGTAAGATCTTTTGGGTAAAGCAATTAAAACAATTATAATAATAATGAGCAATAAATAACAAAACTATAAAATGTCCCTCTGTAATGTACCACAGCTGGAAACGTTTCCAGTTCTACATTGAAGAAAAAAAAAATCAGTCAGTTTAAAACTCTGCTGCAAGAGCTATATTTCCAAGTGTACAACTGTGATGTTGGATAAAACAAAACCATATTATACTGCACATGTGCTCTGGTTAGACTCAAGTTGATAGGTGCAAAACACAGAGCCTGGGAAAAAATCTTAATATTGTCGGTGTGGCATTGATATATTTGTCATTTGTTTGCCAATATATCTGTATTGCAAAATCATTTCTGTCTACAAAATGCATTATCTAACACTTTAATATTTGAGTATCAAAATGCATTTTTGAAGGCTACTCTGAAAATACTACTACAGAACAATGTGATTCATTTATATTTTATGTTTTTTTTCTTATGATTACTTTTTAAGTTTTGTAAAATAAAGAAAGTTTAAATTACAAATACAAATAAAGGATAATGTTAAATGAAAATATGTATTCAAGTTTTACTTTATTTTTCAAGTGTTATCAAGAAACTCAACTATTTTTGAAGAATTGTTTCTAATGGGGGCCATGCCAAATTTCACTGGCATGACCTTGGTATGGCTTGGTGGTTACAAGAATAGCAGTCTGCCAATTTTGACAGTCTCTGGTGGGATCATTCCAATGTACAATCCCTGCTGTGACTGTCAGCAACTAAGCTTAACATGTGCTGAACAATGCAGCCAGCTGGACAGAGAGGCAAACATTGCTGTATTGCAGCATACTAGCACAAAGTAACAACCATTACTATTAAACTTTAACAGATATCCAAGATGTAAGCAATTAAAAAACGAATGGCAGGAATGATGAAGTCTTACCTTGAAATGCCTCTGGTGTTCAATACAAAATGCTTATTACATCACATTGACAGGGACAGAAATTCCATTAGTGTTTACATATTGTAAATAAATCTGAGATGTGATGTTTATGATACACTATTTTACCAATTGCCAAATTCTTTCCAGATCTGATTGAAATATAGAAGAGTCCTGTTCTCTTAAGTATAAAGTTTAAATCACTGCTTCAGGCACATAATACAAGGCAATGGGAATTACCTTCAAACCCGTGCCGAAACTAACAATACCAAAGACCCTTGAATATCATAATTTAATTCACTAACACATGTGAAACAGTTTGTAACAAAAGATTCTAGGCATTAAGGCTCTAACTTTAATCATGTATGCAAACTATTCTGGTTTAAGTTATAACTTTAAAATGAATGTGGCAAATTCATATTTTCTGTATATAAACATTCAGTTATTATAGCAGTTTAAACTTGCGTCTGATTTTTTTGGAAGTGATTTTATTATGCGTCAGCAGACAAAATTTTTGGAAATGCCTTACTGTATTTACATATAGTATAAGACAGTCATTATTAGCAATTATGTACACCTAATTAACAACTATAGTGCAGGCAAAACACTAGCAGTAGAAACTCTACAAACTACAAATTGCTTGAAATATGTGTAATATTATATTCAAAACCAGTTATAATATTACTCCTGTTACACAGTCATAACAGTGTAGACATTATGGATGCAAAACAAAATTGTCAAAGTGGAAGTGCACTTTAATTCATGATAAAAATTAAGTGTTAAAGGTTTTATTCACGCTAGTAAAATTTACTTTGCACTTTAGATCTAACAATAAATCAACACTGAAGCAGACTTTCAACAAAAAACAGCAAGTGACAAGCCAAGATGCTAATTTTTCTACGTTAACTGCTTACCCAAAAATAACTTGTATGAGAGAAAGAGTGAGAGTGTGTGAGAGAGAGAGAGAGAAAGTGTGTGTGCATGCACACATGAGTGTGTCTACAATGAAATGGCTCATAAAAGAGGAGTCCTGTCTTGCACCCAGTGCTACAAAGATTGATTCCCACAACCCTTAATTTAGATTTACTTCAGTAAATGAATGTATGAATTGACCACAAATTGTTTTAAAACCAAATACAGTGTAACTTATTCTAATTGTATATATAAACACTACAATTAAAAAGTCCAACATCCAGCCTTAACTTAACAACACAAGATACATATTGGAGAGACATCATTAAATAAAAATCGGAAATTAACCATGTTACAATGATTAACTAACTAAAGATCAAATATATCAATGAAGGTTTAAATCCTACCATAGTTCAAACCATGAGTTTGGCTACTTTGGTAAATAATTTAGGATGACAAAAAGACAGGTAAGGTGAAAGCCAGATCCAGTTTTACCAAGCATAATGATGAAAAGTCAAGCAAAATGGCACCGCAGCTCAGGCCCCTTCTTCAGGAAAGATGCATACTGCAATCTTTTTAGTTAGACAATAAAAGGTGTCATTTTGCTTGACTTCTCATTGCATCCATAATAGCTAACATGGTACAACACCCTACTACTATCAGTACTGTGATAAAATGGAATATCCAAAAAATGACTGTAATATCTTAACCAGCGTATATACTGACTTAAGACACTGGGCAATATTGCTGTTCAACATATTGAAATTTGTAAAAGAGATAAAAATAACTAACACCACCTTTTAAACAAGCTCATCACTGGGGATACATTAAACTTAGCAATAAACTTGGCAATAAATTAAACTTGCTTAATAGTATATACAGATATGAAAATGTTGAAAATAACAAGAATGCTTTCATTATCTGTAGCTGTTTAACCAGATGCTGTACAACACCTACAGTACACTAATTGTCAGGTGTCTTTAAACAAAGTGACTACAAAAATATTCTCGGATAAACAAATGACAGAATTACACTTTACATCAGGGATGAACAAGAAAATATGGGGTATTAAAGTATGTTAACAAAAGTTAATAAGTTAACAAAAATATTCCTAATCATATGTGAAAAAAACAATGGCAAATATAATCACTCTATATAAAAGGTTGAAATATGAGATTTCAGAAATATCTCAATCCAGAAATGTGCTAATATCACCACTTGGATTATACAGTAGATAAAATACAGTATTTCTTAAATTATATGAAATGTTGGCGTACCATAATGTGAAGTTAAAGAAATCAGTCAGTCAGTCATTTTTCAACCCGCTATATCCTAACACAGGGTCATGGGGTCTGCTGGAGCCAATCCCAGCCAGCACAGGGCGCAAGACAAGAACAAGCCTCGGACAGGGCCCCAGCCCAACAAAGGGCACACACACATACACACACCAAGCACACACTAGGGGCATCCTAACCTGCATGTGGAAGGAATTCTCCTGGAAAAAGAATGGCTCCCCTATACTAGTGAGGGATAAGATGCTGCATGAAATGGAGCATTGGATAAGTGTAGTGATACTTTGTTGGTGGCATTAGGCCATTTGTGATGTCAGTGAATTTATTCTTTATTTTGCCTTATACAATTTCTTGTATTAGGAATTTGTTAGTTTTCGCGTACCCCTTGGGGTCAGAGCGTAGGGTCAGCCATTGTACACCGCCCCTGGACAGGTAAAGGGTCTTGCTCAAGGGCCCAGCAGAGTAGGATCTCTTTTTTTTGGCAGTGACGGGGATTCGAACCTGCAGCCTTCTGGATACCAGCACAGATCCTTAGCCTCAGAACCACCACTCCGCTCTTAAACCCAACCCATCGGTAATTTTTACCAACAGCTACAAGGTTTGGGCAGAAACCAAGAGAATGAGAATAATGGTTCAAGCAACTGAAATTTGGTTCTTGTGCATAGCTCCAAGGCTCACTTTCCACAATAGGGCGACGAGCTTAACAATCTGGGAAGACCTTGGAGTAAATCTGAGTTTGTGTATAAAAACAAGCCAGTGTCTCATCTCATGAGCTAAGCTCAGTTTACCAGTATGACCTTCACTAGAAAGAGATGAAAAGTGAGTGAGTAAAGATATGACATGCTATGAAAAACACAAAACATTATGTACTTTTTTAGATTTGTGAAATTTCAAAGGATTTCAAGGAGACTCTAACCTTCATCTACTTTAATTTGCCTTAACCTTTACAAATACAAATATAGGGCGGAGTGGTGGCTCTGAGGCTAAGGATCTGCGCTGGTATCCCAAAGGTTGCCGGTTTGAATCCCCGTCACTGCCAAAAGAGATCCTACTCTGCTGGGCCCTTGAGCAAGATCCTTAACCTGTAATTGCTCCAGGGGCGCTGTACAATGGCTGACCCTGCACTCTGACCCCAAGGGGTATGCGAAAACTAACAAATTCCTAATACAAGAAATTGTATAAGGCGAAATAAAGAACAAAAAAAAAAATACTCAAGACAGAAATAATAGATTAGAAAATGTAAAATGTCACAGTTGTTCAGTAAATTGCATTCCCACCGAGAAAGACATTATGTTGTAGCCATTATTAAATAAGTTTTAATTTTAAAGGGATGTTTATTGTTGTGAAAAATAATATAACTGTTTCAGAGCTGGGCAGTTATTTATTTCAAGCTATTAACTTCTAAGTATAGTATTTGCTGAATACTCTAGGCAGTAGGGTAATATTAACTTTAAACAGAGGAAAAGTGAAATACATCAGCGCCTTTGAGTAATGGCTCTAATTCACAGCATTCCTGGCTGCTAAAATATTAAAGTAGGAAGTATTTAAACCCCAAGCTTCCAGCCTTTTGAATGAGCGAGATAAAGGAGTTCACTATATACTCAAAGCTAATTCACATGTAAATGGAAGGTCTTTTTCACCGACTCTGATTAACTTCCTCAGAGTTAATAGTTTCCCAGTTAACAAAGATTTATCCTTCTTTTCACTGCAGTAGTACGTTCAAGAGTGAAAAAGAGAGGAAAAAACTTGCAGTGAGTCTTACAGTAAAGCCTCTTCAGAAAGCAATAAAAACTAAGCTTTATTTAACTAATCCTAGCAGCAGATGTTTAACAAGGTAATTTCTCTTGCTCTTAGAAAAGCTCATTACTTTGTCAAAAGCAAAATTTCCTTGGTACAGTAAAGTCAGCATTCAAAGATTATATGGGAACAAGCATGTTTAACAGTCAAAATAAAATACAAAACCAATAGATATATTAGATATGATATGTAGAAGGCAGATAAACATATAGACGGTCATATGAAAGTCTCTACCTCATTTCTACACGTATTATACCTACATTTAAGCATCTGAATTTTCATTCTTTTTTTTAACAAAATAGTAAGAAAACATTCTTCAAAACTAACAGTGTATTGGGTACAAAGTATCTGACTACATTGTGCACATAGTATTTTATATTGGCTATTCCATCTGAAGAGGGAAAAACAACACCTCTGATGTTCTTTTCTTATGTACTGAAATTGCAAATTTTAACTCTTTATTGAATATTTACAATAACAAAACAGTAACAAACAATGTACAGTACTACACTTACAGTACTACTGCCCTATTTTTAATTTTCTCAATTATTCGTCACCATAACCTACTCACTAAAAACATGTTCGTAAGCAAAAGAAATAAAAATTTCCAGTCTTCAAAAATTGTTCTGAAGACTGAAAATAATAACTTTATCCAAGGTATGTTATCCTATTTTTTAAAAAAGGTAGTTTGCTTCAATTGTTTTTCAATTAATTAACATTTATCCTAGGCAACAGAAAAGCAACCCCATAAACCTGTGCAGTAAATTATATTCTAATCTTCTATAATGCAGGAAATGCCACATTAAGTTTCTACACCTAGGCAAAGATTTACGTATTTTTGATAAGAGAGTACACAAATTTGAGTATTTATTTATCCTACTGGGCACTTTATTTGCAAGCTCTTTACAACCAACTGTATTTATATTTAATTTTAAATCAAATAATATGTCAATGGATATATTATTAACTGTTTTGACTGATGTAAACAGTGCCTAACTTATCAGTCACTTGATTAACCATCTCCGTTAATTGCCTGGGCCAAAAAAACAAAAAATACATTGAGCATGCCAGTGCATACCTATTACTTTACTACTAGTATCTATCTATCTATCTATCTATCTATCTATCTATCTACTGCTATGTTGTAAGCTGCAGGCTATGTACATTGGAACAACTCTCCCTTGTGCTAGCGTGTAGTGTTCTTCCCCAGCACCACGTGTCATGCCGTGTTTTGAAATCACACTATCAGTTACGTACCTTTAGTTTTAACAGTGTTTCATAGCTTTCCTGTTTTGATCCACCACACATTGTTATGGCCAATAAATGAATGCTTGAGGTGTTGGAATTGTCACAAAAATTGAAATTATTAAACATTTATGAAACAGCGAAAGTGCTTCCAAGTATTGCTGCAATACTTGGAAAGAGCAGAAAGAGTGGAATGAATGCTGTAAGTGATGAGACTGAGTGGAAGGATGGACACACCTTTTATAAGATGAGTGGCAGGAGAATTTAGGAGAGAAATGAAGGTGTGATCGAAGGAAGTTTTCAGTAGGGAGTCAACAGAAAATAAGCAGGAGTGTCTGCAGTATAGAGAAAAAAAGAATGCAAGAGGCAGAAGATAAACTGATTGGTAAGGAAAGCTTCCTTTTATCGTTTTAAATATGTGCTCTGTAACCCAAATAATAAAATACTGTATAAGAAAGAGCACCATTTGTGAAGGAATAAAGACTCCAAGTAAAACATAGAAAATTTACTTATTATGCTGGTCGATACAATATTATATGAGTCAATAAATTTTGCTAATACTATTTTATATTTGTTACTATAGTTTTATTTTGTAAATAAATACGACTATTCACTAAACTAATCTGCTGTATATTATTTTTAAAGTAGCTGTTCTGTTATCCGTCTTTTCTCTTATTTTTCAAGGCCTTGTCCCAAAACCTGATGGTTAACTGAGGTTTTACTGCAATTATACTTTAAATTCTGAAAGAAATACTCAAAAGGCATGACTTTTTATTTAGATCAATCCATTCAAACATTAGGTGTTATATTCGAGATGGATTAAAAGCTCAGTTGTCACATTTCTATGCTTTCCAAAACCTGCTTTCACCATCTACAGTAAGTAACAGTTGCAAAGTTAAGGCAGTTTTTTATGTTGCATAATCAAAACTATAGCTAATTCATTTGTTTTAAGCAGAATTACTATAGTAATGCTTATTTTGTAAGGATTTATGAACAATTCATTTACTACTCTACAGCTAATTCAAAACATACCACTAGATAGTAACCAGATAATAAAAAGTATGAATACCTAACTCTAGTTTTAAAACATTTCACTAGCTTCCAGTTTAGTTTGAGGGCAATCTTTAAATCCTCTCAGTTTTACAAAGTCATAAACAGTTTAACTTTTCTTACATTACACAAATTATTAGTAACATGTTTAACACACGGGCCTCTCATCTTCAAATAAAAGCGATTTGAAAGGGGTGAAATCCATTAAAATAATGATAAACCTGAATATGAATTTTGAACACATAGGCAACATGCTGTGGGTAATGGAAAATGTAGTCAGTGGTGGTGAAATCTGCATGTCCAAAGCAAAATAAATTTGTTATTGAAAATCAGAAAAGAGCATGGAAAATCCAAAGACAATCCAATGGAAAAATGTGATAAAATATTTTAAAAAAACCTGAAGTACTGTGTGTTGTAACTGCATTTGTCTTGTATAACAGACCTACCTATGAATATCAGAGAGAATCCCCATCAGTAGAAGTAATTAATTGAAGTTAAAAGTCCATTTTAACACAACATATTCTTACAAGAGCTTCTACAGAGGCTGTGTATGTTGTCCTATTATTGATTTTTAATTCACTGTTGTAATCATTTTCTTTAGCCATTACCATGTCTTTACCCATTACTCTTTTCTTGGAAATGCCACACATGGATGAGTCAGAGTCAGGCTCCCTTTTAAGCCGGATCTGGGAATGCTTCCAGTCCCACGCTTTGTCTTCCTGGAAGCACTTCCGAGCCATATAAAAAATATGGAAACCTCCCCACCCTACAACAGCACCCTCTATCGTTAACCATGGACCCGACAGGGCTGCTTTTCCAGACTCCATATCCCAAGCACTCCTCTGGGTGTCCCGACTGGGTTCCCATGCGAGGACCACTGCCTCCTGGTATATGGGGGATGGAACTGCCCCTGATTGCTATTTCTGGTCCATCCATTATTTGATACTGGTCGGACACAAAGTTGTTTTGTTGTCCCATCTGCAAATCTATCTGTCCTTCTGCTATGGCCTCCCATTCGGGTATGAAACCATCCTGCCTGTTCTCCTCTTACAATACACACACAGTACATACCTCAAAGTAAATTTATCCTAAAATTTAAGATGTTTAATTAGACTGAATGATATCATTATATGTAACACTTTCCTTCTATCTAAAATCAAAGTTACACCACATAGAGTATTCCAACAGATTAGTATTTAGGATACTCTATCTGCAAAATGGCTATTGTGGCATTATAGAAGAAGGATTGATATCTAAAATTGTGTATCAGCTATTCTTTTTTTATTATTTATAGTTGGATTTTTGCCTCAGATTATTTTTTACCAACGTAAGCAACTACTGCTGTTTTATTAGATATGAGTGAAATGCAATTTTATGTTTTCCATAAAGAAAACTGACAAATCTTTTTTTGAAAACTATCAAACATTCACATAGTAGAACTATACATATTGTGTGGTCCAGCCCTTCTATTACACTATGACCTTATTATGTGTACCAAAGAAACTTGCCAAGATAATAGGTACCACAGGATGGAGATGTAATCTGGCTAGCACTTTTACCCTAAAGCTTGCTCTTGGCACAGAAGTGAAGACAAGAAGTGACCCTGGATGTGCTCCTGGGCTGCTGTCTGAAAATGGACTCTCGGCCAGAAATCAGTTGCACTTGTAGCGTGGAATGCAAAGATACAATTGGTGGGTAGAAAAAATGTCAAAGCAGTCTTTGAAGTAAACAGTGGGAAGCAGGAGTGAGGATTTATGTGGGGAAGTGGACCGGCCTCACTGCAAATTTTAAGAGGGGGACTGATTTATGTATTATTTTGCATTATTGTATACTTTCTTAATTTTCTTATAATTATTTAACCTGTATTAATACATTACTTTTTCTACATATCTGGGCTTCCTGGCAATTACACTGAGTTTGGGGTCTTATTACGAGCACTCCTTATTGTTTACAAAACAAATAGTAATAACATCTAATACATTTTCCCCAAAATGAAAACAGCTTTTACTATCACACTATCCATAATAATAAATATAGTGTAATATGTGCTTAACATTGCCAAGTACACAACTGTAACACTTGAGATACAGTATAGTGTAAAACCATTATATGAATGTTTTACTCACATTAGTATGAACATGGAACTAAAGAATACAAAAGGTGACTCATCTATGTAAATAAACGGTAAGTAGTCCTCAATGAGCAAGTCCAGTTAAATGTTTGCACTACTTGTAAAGCCATGTCAATGGTTATTCAAAACTAGAATGGAAAGAAAAAATGTTTTTTCATAAATGTACAAGCAAAGTGCACTTTGTCTTGCTTCTGAGATGATTATTGCATATTCATGGCATGACAAAGCAACTTTAAGCAAATATGTATTCATTCTTAAGCAATGCATAACAATATAGCCTTACTAAGTGCATTATTAACAATTGTTTTGCTTAAAATTAATTATATATTGCTTTGTTGTAATGATACAGCTTCAAATAATACTTGAACAGGAAACTGAAAATGAATCGATGAACTAAAGAACATTTTTGTGGAAAACAGGGCATTCAAGCCAACATAAATAATCTTTTCCTATTAATATAAGGACTACCTGCACTACCCATCTAAGACAGGTTGAAATCTAAGTAACTTGTCTAGTTAGGTGCCACTGTGAGTGGCAGCCTTTCCAGCAGCTCCGTGTAGGACTTTATCCTCTTTATCTTTCTACCTTTTTCCCTCTCTCTCTCTGATCGCTCCCACCACTTTCTTTTATGTGGACTCATTTCCTGGACACTTTTTACTACTTGGACATGGGTTTTTAAACACCAAGACTCGTCTATTCAGGTAGTCAACTTCTAGCACTGAGAACAAAGGCCCGTGCCGGTGTGGTTCCCTATTTATCTGACGAGGTAAGAAGGCCGTATCGTGGCAAATACCTGCGGGAAGCACAAAGGAGGAGGACTCACTCCTCTATGTGAACACAAGGTGGTGCAACACTGGACATGTAAACGTCAAAATCTCCACTTGCTGCAGGGACATCGAACTGTTGGCCGTAAGTCTGCATCCCTATTACTTGCCCAAAGAGTTTGGACACGTCAATGTTGTTATTGTTTACATCCCTCCTCGTGTAGAGATGGAGATAGCGGGTGACATCATCCCCTCTGCTGTTGCTAAACTACAAACACTGCACCCCGAGGCGCTTGTGCTAATCTCTGGAGATTTTAACCATGTGACGCTGGACAAAACATTACCTGCCTTCTCCCAGTATGTGGATTGTAACACCCGGGGAAATAGGATTATTGACCTACTGTATGCAAACATTAAAGACGCATACAGCGCCACCCCGCTGCCTGCACTTGGGAAAGCAGATCATAACCTGGTTCTGCTTCAGCCTCACTACAAACCAAGAGTGAGGGAGCTACCTACAACCACACGTTCATTCAGGAAGTGGTACCCTGAGGCAGAGCAGGCTCTGAGAGACTGCATTGGAACTACGGACTGGAATATCCTGCAGGGGTCACATAGTGAGAACATTGAAGAGGTTGTTGACTTCACTACTGACTACATCAACTTCTGTATGGACATTGTAGTTCCAGTAAGAACAGTGCGCTGCTATGCTAACAACAAGCCATGGATTACAAGTGACATCAAGGACCTTTTGAACCAGAAGAAAAGGGCTTTTAAAGGCAGTGAGCAGCATGAGCAGAGCAGAAGGAACTCCGAGTCCAGCTCAGGGCGGCGAAGGAGCAGTACAGGAGAAAACTGGAGCAGAAGTTGCAGAATAACAGCATGAAGGAAGCGTGGTATGGGATGAAGATCATCACTGGCTGCAGCTCGAAGCGGGGTGCCACCATCGAGAGAGACGTGGAGAAAGCAAACCTGATGAACAACTTTTTTTAGCAGGTTTCACCACCCTAACCCACTCTCACTCTCACCTCAGAGTACTGCATCCTCCACCCATCCTTCTGCTGATAGCATAGGAGAGAGTTTCCCCCCACCCACAATTACAGCAGCCCAGGTAAGCAGAGAGCTGAGGAGACTTCGTGCCAGCAAAGCAGTGGGTCCAGATGGAGTATTGCCACGGCTGTTGAAGGCCTGTGCGTTGGCGCTAGGGAGTCCTCTACAGCGCATCTTCAACCTGAGCCTGGAACAGGGGAGAGTCCCGAGGCTTTGGAAAACATTTTGCATCAACCCAGTCCCAAAGGTATCACGTCCTAGTGTGCTGAATGACTTCGGGCCTGTCGCCCTGACGTCACATGTGAAGAAGACCATGGAGCGGCTGCTGCTTCACTACCTGAGGCCACAGGTCT
The DNA here is from genome assembly GCF_900747795.2 of Erpetoichthys calabaricus. Classification (NCBI taxonomy): domain Eukaryota; kingdom Metazoa; phylum Chordata; class Cladistia; order Polypteriformes; family Polypteridae; genus Erpetoichthys; species Erpetoichthys calabaricus. Next base: position 12,995,099 of record NC_041402.2, on the reverse strand, counting down.
GCCATGCCCTTGACCCTCTGCAGTTCGCCTACCAGGAGAAGATGGGAGCGGAGGATGCCATCATCTACATGCTACACCGATCCCTCTCCCACTTGGACAGAGGCAGTGGTGCAGTAAGAATTATGTTTCTGGACTTCTCTAGCGCCTTCAACACCATCCAACCTCTGCTCCGTAGGGACAAGCTGACAGAGATGGGAGTAGACATACCTGGTGGCATGGATCATGAACTATCTTACAGACAGACCTCAGTATGTGTGTCTCAGGAACTGCAGGTCTGACATTGTGGTCAGCAGCACAGGAATGCCGCAGGGGACAGTGCTTTCTCCGGTCCTGTTCAGCCTATATACATAGGGCTTCCAATACAACTCAGAGTCCTGCCACGTGCAAAAGTTCGCTGATGACACTGCTATTGTGGGCTGCATCAGGAGTGGGCAGGAGGAGGAGTATAGGAACCTAATCAAGGACTTTGTTAAATGGTGCGACTCAAACCACCTACAACTGAACACCAGCAAAACAAAAGAGCTGGTGGTGGATTTTAGGAGCCCGAGGCCCCTCCTGGACCCCATAATCATCAGAGGTGACTGTGTGCAGAGGGTGCAGACCTATAAATACCTGGGAATGCAGCTGGATGATAAACTGGACTGGACTGCCGATACTGATGCTCTGTGCAAGACAGGACAGAGCCGACTATACTTCCTTAGAAGGCTGGCGTCTTTCAACATCTGCAGTAAGATAGGTTTCAGCATTAATATTTGCAGTGCACCAATGTATTTTGTAATGCATGTAGTAATAAAATGCATTGCACTTGTCATCCCAACAGATGGCGCATCATAAACATTTGTAGTAATAAACTGAATTACTACAAATGTTTGTGATGTACCATCTGTTGAAATGATAAGTGCAATGCATTTTATTACTACAAATATTTTTGTGCCATCTGTTGGAATGACAGAGACATAGCAACCGAATGGACATCTAGATACAAAGACACACAGCCACTTTTATTAAAATGGATTCCAAAATGTTATGCTACAAGATGTTGCTTTCAACTATACTACGTGATAGCCAGATCCATTTCTTTACAGCCCTGTGTGAAAAAGCATTGCATTATTTTATGTGAGATTTATCCGTAAACTTCCAATCAAATCCTGATTTTCTTGTTTTGAGATTATGATTTCTCATTACTAGCCTCTGTTTTGCCTAAACTGATATGACCCACATGTTTCAATCTTATCTCCCCATAGCTCTGGAATAAATTTTGCTTCTCTTCTCTGGACTCTCACTCATTCTATTTTGCCTTTCTTCTAATATAAACACTAAAGCTGCACAATATTTCAGATAAGGGCTTCCACATGCATTATACAGATTAACCATTACCTCTCTAAACTGTACTCTACACAGTGTACATTTTGTAAAACACAAAATCTTATTAATCTGGTTGATAACAGTGAAAAATCAACTAAATTGATAAGTCCTTCTCTAAAGATGTAGTTCATAACTCAGTATGTTTGAGGGAGGCCATCTATATGCAGCTGTCTTAGTCTGTCCATCCCTCTCTCCTTTAAGTTGCTGTTTTGGGCCTAGATTTGTTCCACTGTAGCCTGACCGTGACATTATTTTTAGTTTTGTAACCAAAGAATAATGATAATTGTCCATGTCATAATAGATAATCTGATATTATTTCTAAAAATGTTGACAAAAATATTTTGTCACTAAATATGATTCTCACAAAAACATTACCAGTTAAGGTTACTATCAAGTTTAAAATGGGTGGTTTAAAGTATAGGGGATTAGTGAGGGACGCTGGCAATTAAGACTTTATGGCTATTTAGCATTTGTAATTAACATTTTATGGCGAATATGTCAGATCTTAAAACTTTTTTCTCTCTATGTTATTTAATTTATTAATCCACTAATCTACTCACTAAATTCTGTACTAACTCCTAGTACTAACAACTTACTATTATTTTCTTCTAGCATGGTTTTGTGTACAACTTGGTCAGCGGTAACTTGTTTAATGACAGTAGATTTAATCCAAGCCTTAAAGACTGAAGAACAGTCGTAGACTACTAAGCACTGTTGTAAGTCGCTCTGGATAAGAGCGTCTGCTAAATGATGTAAATGTAAATGTAATCCACCCATCCATTACTTGAACCCACTTTCTACATTACAGGGCCTTAAGGAGCACATAAGAATCTCATACCCACAGCAACTCAAACCAGTCCAATTTAGAGCTACCAACTGACCAAGCAAGTATGTTTTTGAAATGTTGGAAAACTAATGCTGTGCCACAATAAATGTCTTACCTTCCAAAATTATAAATGAATCCCTGTTAAATGTCAAATGATAAATAAGGTAAAGAATGGAAAATTCAATACATTTCAACAGCAATGTTGCCTCAGTACTCTTGAGTCCTGTGTACAAGCCCCAGTCCACATGCTACCTGTGCGAATCTTATACTTTCCTCTTTTTTAATGGGTTATTTTCCCACAGATTCTAATTTTCCTCACAAATTAATAACATTTTTGTTAGCTTAATTGAAGTCTTTAAATTAGCATGAGAGAGGTTTTGACCAAGAGTGTGGTCTGGTGTTAACTGAATTAGAATCTGAATATAAAGGTATACATTTTATTTATATTTTTCAGTTTGGAATTTCACATTTAGGGAAAAAAGTTTAAAACCTCAAATACATTGGCCTCTGAATCTACTCCTAATCTTCTTAAACCACTGTCATTTTTCTGGCTAATTGAGTGCACTTCCAATTCCTCCAGCCCACAGTAATAGTTAATTGTTAAGGAGAATTACATCTGTAGAGCCAGCTGAGCTTGAAATAACTTCCTTTTACAGTATATACTGTCTTACTCACTGTAATTCAGAGGTTAACCACAAGCTTCTAGGTCTTTTCCAGCATAAGAAAGCTACAGCTGTTTATAAGCTAATGTCATAAATGCAGCTACTTTGCATGGGAAAATCTAAGCTGTTGAGGAAAAAGATAAACTGTCCAAAAACATCTAGTTCCTGCATTATATGAATTGTGCTTCCAGATAGGCATTCATTAATTTTCAGCTTCCGTGCATGTAGAGCCCACCCATACAACAAAACTCAAAATCAGATGTTTGATTTTACTGGCGCAAGTCGCAGCCTAGTTGTATTGAGTCACTTGGTATGCCACATTACACAACAAGCTTCACGGAAGAGCACCACCGACTGCCTCCAACTCGCTAAAATTATGTTAACTAAAGCTACAACTGAAAAAGTTGTGTAATGCACCATAGCTGTTAAACACAGAACCTGTTAATACTGAAATGTATATAGGAAATAAATATGAACATGCTTAAATTTACCATGCACTGTATTTACTATATTTAGGTCTCAATAGCCGCAAAATGCTGTCACATACACATTACTAAGAAACCCAAATATGCTTAAAGCTACCTACTAAAGTTTTATGTTTTACTGTAAACTATGTTAGGTGCAAAACTATTTTTGCCTGCATTCTTAAAAATAACAGATTTTTATGCCATGATATGAGGCACTATTATGTATTCTTCGTTCTTAAAACTGAAAACAATATCATACTCAGCCTAACGCAAGTCACTACTTTATATGTAACAAAACTAGAACTGAAACAGCAATTGAAAGTAGAGAGAGTTACATCAGAATGCCCTTTCTCTGGCAACAATCACCATGCTGATTTATATAATACTAGACAAAGAGCCCGTTTCAACAACGTAAGATGAAACAGGCACAAGTTTGTGAATGTTCCAGTACAATATGGAATAGTAATAAGTATAAGCACCACAAACCTGATATAGGTGTATTGAATGAATGCGTAATTGAATCAGAATACATAATTAGGCCTTGAGCTGTAGTCGAAATCGCCTTTCTCTTTGAATTTTTGCGGCCGTAAATCCGCCGCATGCCGCAATGTTGGGGTTGGATGTCAGTCTCGTAAGGTTTTTCGGGCAGCTGCGCAGAAGGCGACTGCGCATTCGGCTTCGGACAGACATGAATGAGTGAGTGAGGAGGCAGGCGAATTATGTATTAAGATTCTGTATTGGCTTTGAAAAACAATGATTACTCTTTTATGACAGGATGAAATTGACAAAAAAAACTTAATATTTTTGAAGCTGGCTAATCTACTGACTTTTTATACAGTTTCAAAATTATCAAAGTATAGTACCTATTTTCAAAACTACATATAACTGTTTTAGGTCAAAGCCACGCATATCTCACCTTGCCATATAGACAAACTATTCCTGGTTTCCTCCTCTGCCATTACTGAACTGCATCTGTACTGCTCATATTGATCATCATCTCTGCTGCAGCTGTGGTGTTAGTTCACTAACTGGAAAGGTTATTTATTGTTCCTAAAGCTGAATTCCAAAACCCTTAAACCTCTGGAAGGTTTTGCATTGACAGTACCCTATTCAAATAATGGCTGCTAGCACATCAAACTGACACACTGGAACAAACACCAAAAGACATTTAGGAACTTGAAACATGCCCTGCTCACTTGTGGAAAAGAGGTGATTAAAATTAAGCAGTCTGACTTTGTAGAACACTAATGAACATTTGAGAGTAAATGTTGAGCGTGCATACCCCATAAGCTTCCTCTTATATTCTTATTAAGTTATTATGCTCCCCACAATTGGAGCCTTGAAACAAAATCAGTTATTCTCAAAATATAAAATTCTTGAGAACCGTTGGAAAAGTGCTTGATCACTGTGTGCCAGCTGTAACATCTGTGGCTTTTTGGTTTCTAATTTACCAAAAAGACGACAAAATTTGATATTTACTTGGTCAGATTTTTTTTTTCCTTGAAACTAACCTGAAATGAAAATTAAACCAAAATAATTAGAACTAATCACCAGAAAAAAGCTCGTTACTACTACATATTTTATAACGTACTGTATATGTTACCGCTAAGGTGCAGAAATCAGTTATTCTACAGATTATCAAGGTAATGTGCAGATTAACTAGGGTGATCCGTTAAAGTGCCGAAAATTGTTTAATTTCTCAAATTACCTAGGTAATCTGCAAATTACCTAGATAATCTGCACATTACCAACTAGGCACTCGTTAAAGTGAAAATAAGATCTTTGCTGGAACAACAGCAACGTTTCTGTACGCTTAAATTAACAATGTTATTTATTTATTTTTCGATATCTAAAGAATCAAGTTAATACAATCAAACAATCAACAAATTATTTGATAGAATCAATCATCAATCAATTAAAAAACTATAATACAAAGAATCAAACGGTTTAAAATATTATTACAATTAAGGAAATGAATTTGCAAAACATATGATAAAATTATGCTAACTTATTAGTGCAATCTAAAGATTGGTGACACTTTGAATTACATAGCAATTGGTTTTTGCGACAAGCACACCTATTTGTGGTACATTTAGATTTGCAGTCACATTTTCTGAAACCCTGTCCAGTACCAAGGGATTGTTTGTTTATGGTTAATTAACCATTTTGATTTCTGGCCACAACTGTGTTACACATTCTAAGATTTTATTACAAAATTCGCGTCTGTTATCAGAATGCAAAATACTTGGAGCACCAAAAAGGAGAAAAATATCAAGCAAGTTATAGGCTACTTCATCTGCCCGTTTTGATGTGAGCGGCTTCAATACAACAAATTTTGTTAAGTGGTCTTGGTATACGAGAAGAAACTTAAACTTTCCATCTGGTTGAGATTGGTAATCGATGAGATCCACCTGGCATCTGCTATTGAAATGCAATGAAATAATCGGCTTTACGACAATCCCTTTTTTCACACTTTTTTGTTTTTGTTGACAAGGTTCGCATAAATCCAAAAACATTTTTATTTGGGCTTGGGTTATGTTTTTATAAAGTGTATTTAATTGCTTGATCATTCTGTCTCTTCCACTGTGGCCAATTAACAAATGAGTAGAATACAATATGTCAAACAATTCTTTGGCATGGACAAACTTTTTCACACTTTCTCGCACATCTGACAACGGCTCAATGAGTTTTTCACAGCCTTGTACAGTCAACACATCATACCTTTGAATTATTCGATAATCTCGAGATGATTCTTTCTTCTTGGAAACTTTTATTCACTTTACATCTTCAATTATGGAATCATACTTTCATTTTGTCATTAAAACACTATTATATTTTGAATCTTCACTAAAGAGGTTTGCGAAGAATTTTTTCTTCATTTTACTCACCAATTCGGTGCTTGCTTGCATACTAGGAGTTAAATTTATCTGCTTTAAAAAAAATCACGACACAAATTAACGCGCTAACAGGCAGAAACGAATTTGAAAACAGAATTAGCTATGCTACGCACTGGCAGCTGACGCAAATTATGAGAAATAAAAACAACCGGCGACGACAAGACGCTAGCAAAACCAAACTAAAAGTGGAGGGAGAGGGGGAAGGAGTAGGGAAAGGAAATGACAGAAACAAACTTTTGAACTTTAACGATACGGAAGCCGTTAATGTGCACATTACCTAGGTAAAATGCGGAAAACTCTTGATTCCGCACGTTAACGGAGCAAATCAGTTAATCTGCAGATTAGCTAGGTAATGTGCACATTAACAGCTTTCGAGCTTTAGCGGTAACATATATACTGTAAATAAGCTTACTCACCATCATTAACAAGTTTAAACAAAAAAGTTTCACATAGTGTATTTGATCCTCGCCATGCCTCATTTCAGTACCAAATGTTGAATGGGAAAGCTAGGATGACCTGTCTTTGTCAAATGCTGTCTGCATGTTTTTTTTTTTTTTTGTTTTTTTTTAACAAAAAGAGTTAGATATATTAATGTAATGCTTGTGCAAAGCATGAACCAATATATTTCTAACCTAATGTCATTCTAATTACAACACAATATGTTTTGCTTGTACGTTTTTCAGCAGCTATGAGTTTAAAGGAAACAAACTCTATTACTATACATTACATATAACCTTTGAATTCCATATAAGAAATAACAAAAACATATTCAAACTGAGGAAAATACATATTGTACTGTTTATCTCTCTACACATTACATGTTAGATTGACTTTCTTTTGCAAAATATGTAGCTTTAATCAAATATGATAGTAACCAATGCAAGTCAGCACAATCTAATATCATAGCAAAAACAATGCTGCATAAAAGAAGCAATGTATAAATCTGCTTATGTCTGCATGAAATAAGCCACTGCTTAAACAAAACATCCAAAATTTGCTACCCAAAGACAAAGAGAAAAAACAAAAGAACCCTAAGTCTTGCAACTGGTGTAAAAATATTAAGTCTTTCAAATTTTTCCTCTAGTCTCATATCACAACAATATAAAGGGAGAGTCAGCAAGAAAAACCTGACCCAATTTGAAATCACACTTTAACAACTTCTTTGCACTTCCATCATTTCCATGTTCTGCCATGCTTCAAAGAAAGAACTTATCTGAGACCTGTATTTGTCAACAAAATCTCTGAACATAATTATTTTAGACAAAAAGGGCCTCATTCTCTTTACATTTTACCTAACTAGTTCAACATACATTGTTATTTTCTAAATAAAAAGTACACTACATTATCTATAAGAAAAACAGTTACATTCAGACAAATCAATTCTATATCAGTTTGTGTGTAAATTTTATCTGTCTTAGAAACTTTCCTTATTCATAGTGCACTTTTCATCATCCTCAGTTTGGAGAAGGACGTGGCAACCCAATTCCTTGAGCATTAAAAATTCACGTTTGCCATTGTGTCCAGTTACACTTAAAGAAACACGAACACTGAGGAAGTGCTACTGTTTATGATAGATAGACAGATAGATACTTTATTAATCCCAAGGGGAAATTCACATACTCCAGCAGCAGCATACTGATACAAAAAAACAATATTAAATTAAAGATTGAAAATAATGCAGGTAAAAACAGACAATAACTTTGTATAATGTTAATGTTTACCCCCCCGGGTGGAATTGAAGAGTCGCATAGTTTGGGGGAGGAACGATCTTCTCAGTCTGTCAGTGGAGCAGGACAGTGACAGCAGTCTGTCGCTGAAGCTGCTCCTCTGTCTGGAGATGACACTGTTTAGTGCATGCAGTGGATTCTCCATAATTGATAGGAGCCTGCTCAGCGCCCGTCGCTCTGCCACAGATGTCAAACTGTCTAGCACCATGCCAACAATGGAGCCTGCCTTCCTCACCAGTTTGCCCAGGCGTGAGGCATCTTTCTTCTTAATGCTGCCTTCCCAGCACACCACCGCGTAGAGGGTGCTCGCCACAACCGTCTGATAGAACATCTGTAGCATCTTATTGCAGATGTTGAAGGACGCCAGCCTTCTAAGGAAGTATAACCGGCTCTGTCCTTTCTTACACTGAGCATCAGTATTGGCAGTCCAGTCTAATTTATCATCCAGCTGCACTCCCAGGTATTTATAGGTCTGCACCATCTGCACACAGTCACCTCTGATGATCACGGGGTCCATGAGGGGTCTGGGCCTCCTAAAATCCACCACCAGCTCCTTGGTTTTGCTGGTGTTCAGTTGTAGGTGGTTTGAGTCGCACCACTTAACAAAGTTATTGATTAGGTCCCTATACTCCTCCTCCTGATGCAGCCCACGACAGCAGTGTCGTCAGTGAACTTTTGCGCGTGGCAGGACTCTGAGTTGTATTGGAAGTCCGATGTATATAGGCTGAACAGGACCTGAGAAAGTACAGTCCCCTGTGGCGCCCCTGTGTTGCTGACCACAATATCAGATGTGCAGTTCCTAAGACGCACATACTGAGGTCTGTTTGTAAGATAGTCCACGATCCATGCCACTAGGTATGAATCTACTCCCATCTCTGTCAGCTTGTCCCTAAGGAGCAGAGGTTGGATGGTGTTGAAGGCGCTAGAGAAGTCTAGAAACATAATTCTTACAGCACCACTGCCTCTGTCCAAGTGGGAGAGGGATCGGTGTAGCATATAGATGATGGCATCCTCCGCTCCCACCTTCTCCTGGTATGCAAACTGCAGAGGGTCGAGGGCGTGTTGAACCTGTGGCCTCAAGTGGTGAAGCAGCAGCCTCTCCATGGTCTTCATCACATGTGATGTCAGAGCAACAGGCCGGAAGTCATTCAGCTCACTAGGACGTGATACCTTTGGGACTGGGGTGATGCAAGATGTTTTCCAAAACCTCGGGACTCTCCCCTGTTCCAGGCTCAGGTTGAAGATGCGCTGTAGAGGACCCCCCAGCTCCGATGCACAGACCTTCAGCAGTCGTGGCAATACTCTATCTGGACTCGCTGCTTTGCTGGCACGAAGTCTCCTCAGCTCTCTGCTCACCTGCACTGTTGTAATTATGGGTGGGGATGTCTCTCCTATGCTGGTATCAGTAGAAGGATGTGTGAAGGGTGCAGTACTCCGAAGTGAGAGTGAGAGTGGGTTAGGGTGGTCAAACCTGTTAAAGAAGTTGTTCATTTGGTTTGCTCTCTTCACGTCTCTCTCGATGGTGGTACCCCACTTCGAGCTGCAGCCAGTGATGATCTTCATCCCATCCCACACTTCCTTCATGCTGTTATTCTGCAACTTCTGCTCCAGCTTTCTCCTGTACTGCTCCTTCGCCGCCCTGAGCTGGACTCGGAGTTCCTTCTGCACGCGCTTGGGCTCATGCTGATCACCGCCTTTAAAAGCCCTTTTCTTCTGGTTCAAAAGGCCCTTGATGTCACTTGTAATCCATTGCTTGTTGTTAGCATAGCAACGTACATTTCATACTGGAACTACAATGTCCATACAGAAGTTGATGTAGTCAGTAGTGCAGTCAACAACTTCCTCAATGTTCTCACTATGTGATCCCTGCAGGATATCCCAGTTTGTAGTTCCAAAGCATTCTCTCAGAGCCTTCTCTGCCTCCAGGGACCACTTCCTGAATGAGTGAGTGGTTGTAGGTAGAACCCTCACTCTTGGTTTGTAGTGAGGCTGAAGCAGAACCAGGTTATAATCTGCTTTCCCAAGCGCAGGCAGCGGGGTGGCGCTGTATGCGTCTTTAACGTTTGCATACAGTAAATCAATAGTCTTATTTCCCCAGGTGTTACAGTCCACATACTGGGAGAAGGCAGGTAATGTGTTGTCCAGCGTCACATGGTTAAAGTCTCCAGCGATTAGCACAAGCGCCTCAGGGTGCTGCGTTTGTAACTTAGCAACAGCAGAATGGATGATGTCACTCACTGTCTCCACGTCCGCCCGAGAAGGGATGTAAACGATAACAACAATGACGTGTCCAAACTCTCTGGGCAAGTAATAGGGACGCAAACTTACGGCCAACAGTTCGATGTTCCTGCAGCAAGTGGAGACTTTGACGTTAACATGTCCAGAGTTACACCACCATGTATTAACATAGAGAGCGAGTTCTCCTCCTTTGTGCTTCCCGCAAGTACTTGCATCTCTGTCTGCTCTAACTGTGCTAAACCCAGGTAGCTCCACGTTAGCATCTGGGATGGTGGTAGTTAGCCACGTTTCACAAAAGCACAACAAACTGCATTCTCTGTAGGTTCTGACATTTTTCACCAGCGCAGCCAGTTCGTCGATCTTATTTGATAGTGAGTTCACATTTCCCAGGATCACAGAAGGCACCGAAGGCTTAAAACGACACTTTCTCTCAAGCCGCTTCATTTTTAGCTTAGTGCCGGCTCTGCTGCCATGATACTGACTGGTAAATAGGGAACCATACTGGCACTGGCATTTGTTCTCAGCGCTCGAAGTTGAGTACTTGAATAGACGAGTCTCGGCGTGTAAAAATCCATGCCCACGTTGTAAAAGTAAGTGTGTCCAGGGAACGAATCCACATAAAATAAAGTGATAGGACTGATAGGAGTGATCAATAAAAGAGAGAAAAATAAAAGAAAAGTAGAAAAATAAAGTCATACACAGAGCTGCTAAAAAGGCTGCCACTCTCAGCGGCGCCTGAGTCATTGCATTATTTACTGTAGAACACTGCTATAAACAGATTAAAGTCAAGTTTACTGTCTTATGTATGCAGTACAAGGAAATTCTTAACTCCAAGTCTCCTCAAAATAGCTTGTGCAGTTGCTACATTATTTGGACCGTTCCATCGTTTCTGCGACCTGCGCCACCACCATCTACTCAAAGCATCATGATGTTCCAACATTGATGGAGTAAAAGCCAGAAGTCTGCATGACCATCATCATCAAGTCCTCCCGTGAGAACCCTAAATACGAAGAGGACTGTTTCATTTATGTGAGGTAGAATGCCCAGAGGGGACTGGGCAGTCTCATGGTCTAGAACCCCTGCAGATTTTATTTTTTCTCCAGCCGTCTGGAGTTTTTTTTGTTTTTTCTGTCCTCCCTGGCCATCGTACCTTACTCTTATTCTATGATAATTAATGTTGTCTTATTTTAATTCTTATTTTGTCTTTTATTTTTCTTTTCTTCATTAAGTAAAGCACTTTGAGCTACATTTTTTGTATGAAAATGTGCTATATAATTAAATGTTGTTGTTGTATAAAGAGCTTCAGAGCCAAGTTCTCTCTCTTCATCTTCTACTTTAAACTTTGCCATATTGAATTCAATTGCAAAAAGGCACAACTTTTAATGACCACTACTCAAGGGAATTCCAGCCACCATTTAATCACAACCAAACAGAAAAGCACTTTCTCCAACTCTTATTTGAAAAAAACTTCACATCAGCTGGAACTCAGATTGGCGAGATTTGGTTTTGCTCTGGTTCATTCACTTTGAGATGGCACCTTCATTTCAGTCATTTTTTTGTATTCATTTTACTTCAAGGACTTAGGCAGGCTTTGTCATTTAACAACATCTGCTCAGCTACCATTTTAAAATGGATTTTGTGCGAGTTTGGTTTATAGCATTTTTTTGTATGCATTGTGTATAAAGTTTATTTTGTGAGGGGATAAGGGAGGGTAATTTTCTTGTCCATAAAAATATTTCTTAATCTTGTATCTATTAATCCACTATATATACTGTTTGCTTATTTTTTGATTAGGATAAACTTTGTTAAGCTGGAAGGGAAAATGTCTTCTTCTATTTTCACATGACCTTTGGGGGTCAGTCACTGTACAGCAACCCTGAAGCAATTTTCAGGTTAAGGGCCTTGCACAAGGGCCCAACTGAGTAGGATCCTTTCTGGCAGTAACGGGATTTGAACTGCCAGCCTTCCAGATACCAACACAAATCCTTAGCCACAGAGCCATCACTCTACTGTATATGTGTTATGTTCACCTTTCTTTAGAATATACTGTAATCACCTTTCACTTTTATATTTTGCTAATTACTGTCTTTGAACCATTGACTGATGGAATAACTTTGGGAAATTTGGTGTAAGGTGGAGTAGGATATTGACTTGGCCTAGACGAAGCTTCTTCCACGCCTTTGGCCTAGAAGTGTAGCAACCAGCCAAGGTACTTTGAGCCAATCATTACAAGATGACACTAACTCAGTACCAAGAAAAGACACACAAAAAAAAGCACACATAGCATCTAACATTGCATTTCAGTCTAAGGATCACACAAACAGCACTGCACCTACTTTTACACATCTTTGCAGTCATTTCCAGTACAGTCTAACTCTGAATATAGAAAATGTAATTTTGTTAGCTTATCTATTAATATATAAAAATAAAATCTGAGATAACCTCACTAAAAGTTACCATTTTCACTGGACCTTTGTGCCTTTTAACCTCAATATCTCCATTGCACAAAATGATACATACTGTATGTAATTTTTACACACTAGAAATGATTGTGTAAAAAACAAAGCCAATTTCAGGTGTTTATCATGTCCACAATAATTACTGTGCATTTTTAAATATTTAAGCATGTTAAGAAAAAAAAAAAAAGATTTTTACGCTTACCACTAAATAACTAAAGGTTGATCAAACTAAACATCTGCTACTTCTTTTCTGACTGCTCATTTTACAACAAAAAAAGGTCACATTCATTTTTTATCTAGGTCAAAAGGCGGCGCGCTTAGACGCTGCGGCTGTGTGCGCTCCGACTCAGATTGTGTTTTTTCCACCCTGCCTGGATAAATACACGTATAGCCGGCAGGATATTTTATCTATCGGTTTACGGAGCGAGAGTTGCTCGACCTCCGAGTTTCTCCACGTCCACAACATTCCGGACGACATCTCACGAACACCGGGCTCTCCGTGGATTACAATCCCAGCTTCGAGGAGCCGGCGGCGGCGCAAAGAACGTAAACAAAAGAGGGGGTGCCGAGGCGGCGTGCTAGTGAGGCTAAGGAAGCAGCCACACAAACCACCGCTTCCAAGCATTTTCTCCTCAAATGTGAGGTCGCTGGCAAACAAACTGGACGAGTGGCAGCTGCGGATTGCAACGGAAAAGATCATCAGGGACTGCTGCATATTGCTGATCACGGAGACATGGCTTAATCCACTCATACCGGACACGGCGATCGAGATAGCAGGCCACACAGCACACCGGCAAGACAGGACAGAGCAATCCGGTAAGAAGAGAGGAGGGGGGCTGTGCATTTATGTGAACAATAGCTGGTGCACAAATTCCACCATAGTCACCAGACACTGCTCTCCAGACGTGGAGTTTATGACAATTAAATGCAGACCCATATACCTCCCCCGTGAATTCAATGCTATACTGCTAACTGCTGTGTACATAGCACCTGATGCTAATGCTAACTCGGCTCTGGGGCTTTTGCATGACACCATCAGCAGTAAACAGAGCAAGTATCCTGAGGCTGTTCACATCATTTCTGGGGACTTTAATCATGTAGATCTGAAAGCAGTTCTCCCTCAATTCCATCAACACATAAAGTGTGCAACCAGGAGAGTAAAAACACTGGACAAGTTGTACACAAACATCAGACAGGCCTATAGGGCTAAACCCCTAGCACACCTTGGCCAGTCTGATCATACATCTCTGCTTCTAATCCCTGCATATACTCCCCTCAGGAAACAAGCTCCCATTATGACCAGGACTGTTACCATATGGCCCGAGGAGGCCTCCCAACAGTTGCAGGACTGCTTCCAGAGAACCGATTGGGAGGTTTTCTATCACCAAGACTTGGAGTACCACACTACTGCAGTCCTGGATTACATCAGGTTCTGCACGGACAACGTCACCAGGGACAGACGCATAAGGATTTATCCTAACAGGAAGCCCTGGATGACGAGGGATGTCCAGAGTCTGCTGAAAGCTAGGAATACTGCTTTCAGGTCTGGGGATGGGGCTCTTTACAGTGTAGCCAGAGCGAACCTGAAGAGAGGCATCCGAGAGGCCAAGGCAGCATACAGAAGGAGGATAGAAGATCATCTGAGGAGTAACAACACCAGGCAGGTGTGGCAGGGTGTCCAACACATCACCGGCTACAAATCCAGCAACTCCTTGGCTGCTGAGGGAGACGCTTCTCTGGCAGAGGAGCTGAACATCTTCTTTGCCCGCTTTGAGGCGACACCAACAGCAGCTCCATCACAACAGCCTGTTCACAACAGCAATTTACTCACAGTGGAAGTGTGTGAGGTGAGGCGGGTGATGAGGAAAGTGAACCCGAGGAAGGCTGCAGGACCCGACGGTGTGGCTGGACGGGTGCTGAAAGACTGTGCAGATCAACTGGCCGGAATCTTCACCAGGATTTTCAACCAGTCCCTGTCCCAGGCCACTGTCCCATCCTGCCTCAAGTCCTCAATCACTGTTCCGCTGCCAAAAAAATCCAACATGAACAGTCTGAATGATTTCCGCCCAGTGGCACTCACATCTGTCATCATGAAGTGCTTTGAGAAACTGGTGCGGAGTCATATCATCGCCTGCCTGCCAGCAGACCTGGACCCATTTCAGTTTGCTTACAAAGCAAAGAGATCCACGGAGGATGCTGTGGCCACAGCCCTTCATGCTGCCCTGACCCACCTGGAGCATCAGGGGAGTTACGCCAGACTGCTCTTTGTAGACTTCAGCTCGGCGTTTTAACACCATCCTCCCACAACGACTGGTGTCCAAACTGGCAGATCTGGGACTTCCATCACTCACCTGCAGTTGGATACTGGACTTCCTGTCGGGTCGCTCCCAGAGGGTCAGGCTGGGTCTCCACACATCCACTGCTCTCAGCCTCAACACCGGGACGCCGCAGGGTTGTGTGCTCAGCCCGCTCCTCTACACCCTCTACACATATGACTGTGTCCCCACTCACCATAGCAACAAGATTATAAAGTTTGCGGATGACACGACGGTGGTCGGACTCATCTCGGGCAAGGAGGGTGAGCTAGCATACAGGGACGAGGTGGAGCGACTGTCAGAGTGGTGCACAGTCAATAACCTGCTCCTCAACAACAAAAAAAACAAAGGAGCTTGTTATTGACTTTAGGAAAAACAAAACTGACATCCAGCCACTCACCATTGGCGGGGCATGTGTGGAGAGGGTCCCGGTGTTCAGGTTTCTGGGTATGGAGCTGGAGGATGACCTGACCTGGAGTGCCAACACCAAGGAGCTGCTAAGGAAGGCACAGCAGAGACTGTATTTTCTGAGAATTCTCAGAAAGAACCACCTCCCAAAAAATCTGCTCCTTGCTTTTTATCATTGTTCCATTGAGAGTGTGCTCACGTACGGACTGTGTGTGTGGTACGGCAGTTGCACTTCCTCAGAAAAGAAAGCGCTACACAGGGTCGTCAGGATAGCGGAGAGAACAATTGGTTGTACCCTCCCCACTCTGGAACAAATCTACACCTCCCGAAGCCGCAAAAAAGCAATAGACATTTCGCAGGACTCATCACATCCCGGTCATTGCCTCTTCCAGCTTTTGCCATCGGGCAAGAGATACAGAGCTATGAAAACTAGGACAAACCGCCTTAAAAACAGCTTTTATCCGAAAGCAATCATGGCCCTGAACTCAAAATAAAACTGCTCTATATTATTCTTCCAATGTGCAATATATACCTTAGGTCAACAAGTGCAATTTGTATATTTATTACTATTCGGTTTGTTATTATATTCTGTCTTTTTGTCATTTTAACCCTTATTCCTCACACTGAGTTGATTGCACCTTCAATTTCGTTGTTCCTTTGTAAAAGTGACAATGACAATAAAGATCTATCTATCTATCTATCTAAGCGAACAAATTACACATTTATGATGAGAACCATGCTTGAAAAAAAAAAAAGAAGAAGTACTGAGTTATTATTACTGTTCCACATATTGTTCTTTGCTGCAACATTACTTCTGTTTCTCTAAATCTTTCACTTAGTTTCTCAGTAAAATTTTGAAAGGGCTTACACTAAGTAATCCTAAAAAAATCCATGTCAGACCAGCTTTTTATTTATTTTTCATATGTAACATACATTTTATCATTCTTCCAGGTTAAGTTGGGTAGAACAGCTAGTTATGTGTGTATGAAATTTATATTTACTGTAGATATTGATGACCTAGATATATACTGTATATACACACAGAGAATATGTACAATCTACAATATATTTGCAAGTATTGATTTATACAGATACATACATATTACTTATGTTATGTTGCAATATTTGTTGTAACAACTGATTTTTTATCCTGTGGATAGAAACTTTCCCTGAATATACTGGTGCAAACACCAATGGTCCCGTACCATCTACCAAAAAAAGGAAGTGAGAAAAATGATTATGAAGGATAGTGTTGAATGACAAGTAATACAATTTTGACTGTGGTGTCAATATCACTTTTTGAACCTTAGTACTTGTATAATTTTCATAGTTGTCTTTTTAAGTACTTTTCTAGTATCAGTATAATAAACAACCCTGATGAAGGATGGCTGAGGTCTTTAATAATCTTGTTTGCCTTTCTAAAGCAGTGGATGTCATATACTGTATGTCTTGAACAGAAGGCAGATGGGTGCCAGTAATATTCTGTGACACTTTCCCCACCCTCTGCAGCTCTCTGCATTCTTCAGCCTAGCAGGTGCTGTACCAGGGTGTGATGCAGCCAGTGAGGATGAAATCTACTGTGAATACATAAAGAAATGTGAGCCATCCTCAGACATTTTCTGGAACCAGAGGTGTTACGATTAGGTACTAGATGATGAAAGAGAGAGAGCAAGTCAAATTTACCTTATTCTGTATTCACAATGTTACTGTAAGACATTAATTGTTGGTGTACGCATCACTGTAGACTTTCCTTTGTGCCTCTGTACTTACTCATTATCGTCACATTACCAGTAATCTAACAGTGCAACATTCACTCATAATATTGTGCCAATGTAGGATGCAAGTTAATGACAAAATACTACTGTTAGTTGCTCCTATGTACCCTAATCATTTATTCCAGCAACTTTTCCCATATAGTGTTTACAGACATTATATAATGTATTGACATTATGTTTACATCTTTAAACAGTTACGCTTCAAACAAAATCTAGTAAGACTTCCTTATTCTTGTATCAGTATTTATGACATGGACAAGACATACTCAAACTTTTGCAAATAACTAGTGTAATCTAGTTCAATACTGCACAGAATTTGTCTAAGACTGTCCAGAATATATCTAGGACAAAACCAGAATTTTAAGTAACATCATCAAGCACCTGCTTGGCTGGGAGATATACTGTACATTATATATACACTTAAGTAGGTATATTTTGCTAATACAATTTTCTGGAACAACACCAGATGATATTAAAATTCCTTCATAAAGAATCATTTTTGATATCTTACACTATATTTCTCACTCATCAACTTGTCTTACTTAATTTGAAGAACCGCAGTCTACCTTTTTGTTTCAAAAGTTTATCTGCAAGGAATGGATGGAGCTTTTTCAGAATTTGGCAAGAATTCCTTAATGATGTATTTAAATAAATAAAGTGGGCCTCTGTTAACCTTTCTGAAATTTCTTCATATCTGTGGGACTACTATTTGTGATTTGATATACTTTATTAATCCCCAAGGGGAAAATGTGTTTTCGCAAGACTTTTTTAATGTCAGAACTATATAGTGGACTTTTTCTTCACAGAGTTCTCCAAATTGGAGAGGAGATGGTAGTTGATACAAATATTCAACCCAAATGTTTATATTGACTGATTTAAAATGTTACAAACTTGTTTCATGAAAATTCCAAATGAGATGAAACGTGCACACTCCTGTTGGAGCTTGCTAACACAGCACAACTGGAAATGTCAAGCCAGCCTAAATGCAAAACTGTGTCCAATGAGGCAATGTGGAGTAGAAAGAGAAACTCACACAAACAGCTTAGGTAGAAAGAAGACACAAGGGTATAGCAAGCTCTGAAACTACAGAGGGAAATTCTTGAAAAACATTAGACGGTTGCAATATATAAGAAGGAAGCCTAAAGGAATACTTCAACCAAAAATTATAATTTTCATATCTTTTACTCACCCTATCCTGTATGTAGTGATGACAAAGAAAATGTAACTTTCCGTTGAAATTGGGATAACAAAATTTCTGATACATTGGGCTTCAATAGGACCAAAATTGGACAAAAGAAAACACAACTAAAATATCTATTAAATAATTAAAATTACTTTTGCAGCATACTGCAAAAGTCGGTTATCCAGTCTTCTAAATTTAACAACAAACAAGCCTCAGAGTACAGCTGAAGTCCTGTTGAGAATAAGGGGCAGCAGGTATTCTAGGAATCTGACAGATGTTTATAACTCTGGAAACAGCCCAGAAGTAACTTCAAGCTGGAACTTAAAAGGCACTCCCTGCCAGGAAGAGAGTTGGGACAAAGACCTGTTGACAGGAAACTAAAGAGGCCAGATAACTGTGTAGAAAAAATGCAATATAAAACATAAGATGAAAGACAGAATGGGTGTGAAAGACCAGGGCAAAATCCATTATTCAACAGATTGTTTTTGAGTTCAAGAGTGAGCATAGATATAATGTATTAACTGTTTCATAACTAAATCTGTTATTTTGGATCAAGTTCAGCTATTAGTTTTGTTATACATACATTCTGTTTTGGAAATGTTTCCACATTGGACAAAGTTTTAGGAGATGACTGATGACATAGTATTTCAAGATTACACCAGAACTACTGTTTATACTTAATATTAAAACTGTAATACATTATGGCCAAATAGTATAGAACCATTTGGTAAACAAAGTATAGCAATTATACCAGTAACAACTAAATAAAAACCTGCTGGTAAAGTGTGAAAATGTAAAACTAAAGACTCAAAATTTAGATTTTTTTTAACAATTACAAATGTGCTTCTTTTGTTAAAATATGCACTGTCACGACTGACAAAAGTTATAAGAATGTTCACTGTAGTAAAACGAAAGGAGACAATGAGATAAATATCACATGCTAGAGCAAATTATTTTTTCACTTTATATGTTGACATTACCTGTAGATGCAATTCAGAAACATAATTTAAATTTTCATTTCTATTCTGATTATAGTGAATTGTATTCATGAACCTAATTAAAATATACTACTTTAGATATGTCATTAGGTAGCTACTTCAGAAAGGTAAAACACTGGATAGGTAAAAATGTGTCTTTAAATTGAGATAAAACAGAAATTCTTTTAGATGTAAAACTTAACTCAAAAGACATTAATAAGTAATTAATAATAAATAGACAGATAGATACTTTATTAATCCCCAAGGGGAAATTCACACGTAATAATATCTATATTATGGGTGGATTCATTTAAGCTGTACACAATAATGACAAATGTTCCATTGTCCACCTGAACCATATTATATCTCTGAGGCTTTTTCCATAATAAATGTTTTCTTTCTAATTCATCTTTTTTCGCACAAAATTTCCCAACACCACATTTTCGTGATCTTAATTAACATATTTCATTGTTATTTAAATTTCTTTCATTTAAGGTAGTTGCATGTAACTGTTTGCATTGTTTGACAGAAAAGGTCACACATTAAGAATATAATCTGTTTCTGAGTAATTATGCAAATGTTAATAAAAAATATACAGAATCACAGCCCCCTGCATTTACAGTCATTTTTTTTTAAATCACTTGATCTAGGGTCAAGTGAGAAAAACACAATTGTTTACTGTATAATATGATCTTAATACAGAATAATTTTATCATCAACAAAAACACCTTCCATTTAGATTTTATAGAACCCTACTTTAAATGCAAAATCCCACTATATTACATGAATAAAATATTCATCTATTTTTCTCCAATATTTTTGCTCTTTCTGTCCGTTGATCTCCTCCTGCATTTAGTATGATGGAGTAACACTTTCTTTATTGTCCTTTTGTTTAGTAAACAAAACATAAAAACAAAACATGACCCAATCAAACTAATGAAAATAACACAGAAAGTAAAATAGTATGCTTGTTACTCATTATTGCCAATTTTGCTACATTTAATAGATTAATTTTACAGGATGTCTGGGTTTACACATAATTTGAATAAAAGTGCTCTTTCTGGTAAACTTCAATATGCTTGAATTAATTGATTAAATATATCTTTAATATAGAATTCCTTCAGAACATCAATTTTTACAAGTTAAAGCCCTTCTTAAAATGAACCTGCCTAATCTGCCTTAACCTTACGTCAGTAACCTCACTTAACTTTATTTTAGCTAGTAATGAGAATATCAGCACTTACTCCAGACTTTATCAATTAAAGTCACAGTGTGCACATGAGGCAACATTGGCAAAATTAACTCTTTATTAATTCTTAAGTAGGGAACAGGATTTAATGTACACCTAATATACGTTCTTCACCAATTTGTGAACAACACACTGTATTTCATTTAGAATTTGTTCTTTATACACATCTTTCTAGATCCAAATTATATCAGTGCCTGGACCCTAACTATTCAATCTGACACCAGCCCCAATAGGTCATAAGATTTAGGACTGTCCTAAATTAAGGTCATCATGGGGAAAGATACTTGCTTATCTATCAGACATGTTTGGACTTATTCCTAAAAGATAAGTGAAGTATTTTTCCAAGACAAAGGTATTTTTTTTTCCATAATCATGATATACATTATTCGGCACTGGAAATTCTGTTCTTCATTGAGGTATTCTGTATGCATTATAATAAATACCATCTCTGCTTTTGCAGCTTCAAATGGGGTGCTGGTCGAAATGTGAAAAAAAGCCTTGAAACTGACCAAATACATCAATTTCCAAGCCACAAGTGTCCATAAATTCTGACCCCCTGTGCATATATTGTAAAATAATATATCTAAATCATTTCACAAAATTTTTTTTATGATATTCTGCCATTTTAAATTGAATCCAGATGTGCTCTTCACCTCATTTCTTATCTCCATCCCTGGGAAACTTTCATTCCCAGGGGGTATGATTTCATGTAGCTCACTTAGTAAATGGTTCAGCTGCCGTTGTTTTAAGTGGTTTAAGCACTTAGGTTATAAGTTTTCATAGTATTTAGACAAATAAGCTATCATTTTATTATTAGCAATATTACCGACTCATTACACAATAATACAGTTAGCCTCTTTGCTGAACCTTATTGCTATAATGTAAGTGTTTGAATCCTTGCTTCCTTTTTTCACTTTTAGAGGATTTATTAAATGTATATATACCCCTCATTTTACTTGTTTTTATGACAGTGACATTTCTTGTGAGCGCTGCAAGATGTCAGATAAATTCTGAGCCAAGAATTTGTGACAAAATGTATTACTTCCAAACTCCTTTGTTGTCATAAACTTGCTTTAGAAACATATATACAATGTTTTCTGAAATCAAAAGATTTAATGCTTCAAATTAGACATAGAGTGGAACCTCGGTTCACGAACGTCTCGGTACACGTACAACTCGGTTTATGACCAAAAAGTTCGCCAAACTTTTGCCTCGGTTCATTACCACACACTCGGTATACGAACAAGCCAGGTTCCCTTTCGGTTTGTACATGTTCAGTCTCTCCCTGTGCATTTCCTGTGCAGCGAGCAAGATAGAGAGCGAGAGAGCGCGACACACACACACACACACACACAAAGAGGCAGCGCAAGAGACGGAGCCACACACACACAGGCAGCACGAGACAGACAGAGCCTCGCGCACACACACAGGAGCGTGCTAGAGAGACACACAGGCGCTCCAGGCTCACAAAAGACAGACCCAAACACACACACACACACACACAGGCGCGGGGGGAGAGAGGCGCCTGCACACACACAGGAGCGCAGGCACACAGGAGCGCTAGAGAGACACACACACACAGGCACTCCAGGCTCGCAAAAGAGAGACACACGCGCACACACACACAGGCGCGGGACAGAGAGAGCGAGCGAGGGACGCATTAGGTAGAGAAGGCTTGTTTTTGTTTTCAGTTCTATTTACAGTGATCGGTTCGTAGCCTGCATTGTTGCAATGTTACTTTTCTTGGTGGTTTATTAAATTACGGATTTTTCAAATGTTCATTTTTTCCCCTGTGCTTAAAACTCATTAAAAAAAGTGTCCTTAGCGAGCGGTTCCTAGCACTATAGCGCGAACTATTGCAGTGTTAGTTTTCTCTGTTGTTCAAGGTTTTCTCAGCGTTATTCAATGTTTTTACATTTAGTTTACCATTATGCTGTGCATTCTATGGTATAATTAACTATATTTGTGCTTAAAAACTAAATAATATATATATTTACATACAGTTTGTACTGTCTGGAACGGATTAATTGTATTTACATACAATCCTATGGGAGAAATTGCTTCGGTTCCACTGTACTTATAAGTTGTTAAGCCTTTTGTTTTTACATTTGGGATATTATTCATGAATGTTCTTAGTTGGTAGGGTGATATGTCTGGTTAATTCAAAAAACAAATTAGACTCCAGACTTCTAAATAGCTACATGATCCATATACATCTACTAAAGCAAAGTAGGAGTTTATGTATTTTTTCTTGTTTTTCTCCCTAAGTTCATTTGTACATGTTATTCTTTATTGGTATTTATAGTAAGGAATATCACTTTAACCCAAGATTTGTAAATTTGAATATGATCTATGTGAAATACAGTATATGTACTGTGTATAACTGTATATAACAGCATTGTAATTATAGACATGGCTACATTTATTTGTCTTTATATCTTAGACCCTGAAGATGAGTTATGCCCTCTTTGAGATACTTTGGCAGAAAGAAGATCTCTTATATTAAAAATTGATAATTACCTGCTGTATTCACGGTGTTCACAATATTGTATAAACTTGTCTCTGGAAAAGTAGTTTACGATCAGCCTACTGAATTGTGATTACACTTAACACCTGTATAGACATTGACTTATGATGGGCTACTAGTTGGGTTATATTTTGATTTTTCTCTTTCACTTCTGTAAAAACTGCTAAAACAAATTTCTGTTCATTATGAAGCACATAAATTATCCACTGGTAACTACTGTACAGTACTTGCACTTAATTGTACTATACTTTGTGCTTAGCTATGAGTACAACTATAGTTAGACAAGTTTGTGGCTGAAGAGTTTTTCTATAATACCTACTTTTTTCCCTATGTAATTTCCCAATTGGTGTATGTATATATATATATATATATATGTATATATATATATATATATGTATGTATATATATATATATATATACTGTATATATATTGTGGAAAGCATACCCCCATGACACAGACAGACAGACACCAGAATGTCCAAAACACACTTATTTCTTTTCACACCACAATGCCTAACTTTACCAACTCTTTCTTCTTTCTCTTTCTTTTCTTCTCTCTCTTTCTCACCGCCTCTCCCCTCCTCACAAGCTTTGTCTCCTTCCTCCCAACTCTGGCTCAGCTTCTGGAGGGAGGCGGTCCCTTATGTACTGACCCGGATGAGCTCCAGGTGCTCCCCTTGATGACACTTCCTGGTGTGGCGGAAGTGTCAAGAGAGCCCCCGGAAGCCCATAAGCAGACCTGGGCGGCTGCCCCCTCGTGGCCCAGGGGAGGTATTGTCCATCACGGGGACCATCCAGGCGTCCCATCTGGGACAATATATTTAGGATGGTCGTTAGTTATTTTGAGCTGTCACAAAGTATCCATGAACACTGAAACTGAATTTAATATACAACACTGGTATATCTTTGTATACCCCCAGTCTATCGACTCACCCTCCCACAACACCCTGACAACTGTCACACCCTTTTTCTACAACCGTTACATATTTACATAATGTTTAATTCATCTATGAAATAAAAAACATTGATGGTATTGTCTTTATGCCCTTAACTGTTAGTACCGCCTTACTCCCACAAATAAAAGGGCTTTAAAAACATCATTTCAAATTGAGGCTTGCTAGTCAAGAAATGAAAATCATGAAGCAAAGCAGATCAAGAAATATCAGGATTCTTTATATAAGGTACTGCATATACTCATGTAGACATTGACTGAAATCCATGAAAAGAGTCCAACAGGAAATACCAAGAAAAACTTGCTTTGCTGGCTACAAACTGACTAAGCAATGCTACCACATTGTTGGTTTTTTTTTGTTTGTTTTTTTAATACTACTGTTATATTGTTTCAGACTGTAATGGTTTACAGTTGCACAACCTACACAATGATACAAGTAAGACAAGAATATGAATGCTCTGAATTTACTTTAAAAAGATCAAAGTATTAAATTCACAAACACACATGAATTAGGTGGTCTTTACCTGAGTTACTGAACCCCGGGTGCATCACTTCGACATAAACTTCAAAGGTTGTTTCGGGATTGTCTCTGTAAATAATGGCAGAAAGATTACTACTTAAGGAGACACACAGCTTCCAAAAAAAAGTCATCTATCACCCCAACATTCATCACTACATTTAAACTGGACAAACTTTTTGTTAGTCATTCAACAATGATGTTGGTTGTCCCAAAGTACCAGATTCTAAGCCAACTTAGCTTTGTGACAAATATAACAAACAATAGGGTTAACAGATATACATAAAAAACATACAAACAAGCATAAAGCATTACTCCACCAGTTACATCAGACACCTACAAGTATTGTGTCAGCAACTCTACTCTTCTACTCTCAGAGATGGCAATAAGTAAGGATGGCAATGCAATGTCTTATTGAGTGCCTAATGAACAGATGCCTGCTTTTTTTTTTTTTTAATTCAGACCTAACAGGCCTAAAACCACTGCTCAGCTTGGCCATATAAAAATGAAAACAAAGTACAGTTACATTGGTGATATGAAATAGTAAAAAGAAAAATGTCACTCATGAAAATGTAAAGGTGGGGAGTGAAAAGTGAGAAAAGTTACATGTAAAAGACATTACTGATATAACTGCAAGAAAACTGAAAACACACAAAAAAAATCAATACATTTTCTTGCTTCACACTAACACATCAAAAATTAACCAAAGGAGAAAATATATTAACACTGTACAACCAAGACTGCTTTGAAGGAACCCATTAAGCTTGATTTCACTGTAAAACCTTTAAAATCTCAAAGAAGCATTCTTTAATGCCTAACTTCTACTTCAATTACTTAACTTCCAGAATAAAGTCTATTTTCACATGCTAATATGTCGTTTTTATTTCGTCATTACCAAAACACAAACAATTTAGATCAAAACCATATGTTAAATATACTGTTAGCCACATGTTTTCTGCTTTTTTTTTTTTTTTTTTTTTTTTTTAACTTCGACACGTCTAAATTTTCAATAAACTCTTTACTTAAAATGTCATTAAGTTATTGCTGGATACAGGGCCTGCACATTGTGATTAACAGTCCAAAGCTTTAACACTAGTCTTCTTTAAACAATAAACATTTTCTCTGTGAATACTAATTTTAAATTTATCACTAAAAAAACACTCATTTAACTATAATATGCTTAAAGTATATTATTTTAGCCAAATTCCACCTAAATTCTAAAGTCCTGTTTCTTAAAGTAATTGGTACCTGTAAGCAAGTGTGCCCTGCAATGGAGTAGTACCTGACCTAGAGATGGCTCCTACCTTGTTGCCAATACTGTTAATATAGATTTATGATCCTACAAAAAATAAGTTAAATGAGTTTGTTAAAGGATGAATAATTTAAACAAAATAAAGGAAGGATGGATTGGTATTCTTTTCCTGAATGTCTTTTCCATTATTCTTTCAGTGGTTACCTATCTGTAAGCAAACACTTTATCTGAGGACACTGACACAAACTTAAGCACAAAGCATCTTTGCCTTTCCTATTACACTACACAAACCTTCTATGAAAGAAGCAGTATGGCAAACAAATTGTTGCCTTGGAAAAATGACTTGCATCTCTTCCATCCATCTTCCAAACTTGCTTTCCTCCTGAGAAGGGTTGCAAGGAAGCTGGAGCCTATCCCTGTACGCATAGACTGCAAAGCAGGAACAATCCCTGCACAGGGTGCCAGTCCATCACAGGGTGATCACACACACGGAGACTAGAGCCAATTTGCATCACCAATCTAACCATCCCATCCCACATAAATATCTATTCTGACACTTGTAAGACCATTTCATTCACTGTAGTCATTCATGCAAGCAAGCGTTCACATATCGTAGCTGATATATAACACATAAATATTTAATTAACCTTCAGACCATAATTCTAATTTTTTAGAAAGGCCTGCTTTCTTTTTGTTTTTGACAAAACTTTGAAACAGGGGTACATTCATAAGGAGGACATGTTCTATTTTCACTTCTACATACCAAAACAAAACTACATCAGTGTAATTAAGTAAGTAAAGTCATTAAGCATTACAAAATAAAATGGAAAAAACATAAAATAGATTCAAGTAAATTATTAAATGAATTTAAGCCTGGTAGCTTAATAACAAACATTAAATTGGACAGCAGGGCATATTACCAAATTTCACCCATCAAACCAAGTTAAACCAGTACTTGGCTTTGAGAACTACCCAGAATTGTGCACTAGCAAGAAACAATCCTGGGATATCAATACAAAGTTACACTCACCCAACCAAGGCCAATAAAGAGTGGCCAGTCAACACAAATGCATTTTCAAGGATTGACAAAAGAAAACTGAGACACCTGTAGAACTTCACACAACACAGGTAACAAAATTCAAACACCCCACAGACGCCTCTATTGGGTCCAAATGTTGTGTGTATTACTGTCTATCTATCTGCCTGTTCCTATCTGATTACAGTACTAACAGAAAAGGCATCAAAATCTGGTACAGTATGCCTTACTGCTAATTACACGTGGGACTGGCATGCAGCACTGAATGTGTAGAAGTATGCAAAACATATTATCCTTACTAAAGATCCATTCACAGAAATAAAGTAAAAAAATAAATGGTAGAAGTAAAATACAATGACTGATAAGGCACGCAATCTGGATATCTTAAAAAAGGACAACCGAGGAAAAATGCATGATGCTTCAAGGCAAACGTGATGAAACTTGAAGTTATTGTCAAAGTATTTATGGGTGTTGCTTTAGGTAAGGCTTAATGGGGCCGCTGACACTTGTAAAATGGCAAACCTGTGACACTGAAAGTCCAACATTTATAGACAACCATATTAAGAAGCAGCTGTCTGATTATTCTCAATATATCTGAATTAAAATATTAGCTTGATGCAAAGGTTAAGTATAAATTATATGCATTATATAATTTATAAAACTGCACTTCAATGACTGTCAAAGCTAACCATTTCTACTAAAAGCAAATTCAGAAGTGTGTAAAGATTAAAACATTTAACTGCCCAAAGAAATGATGACCAAAAATGCTCTACTATTATTTTGTTTTCATTCAATAATTCCGCACCGCTCGTCAATAGCCTACGTGCTCTGTGTTACTTCAGGCTTTGTGTCGCTCAGTCTCAGGTGACATTCCGTGCCTAGTTCATTATCCATTAATGTCTCATTTATTACATCAAAACAACGTGTCTGTGTGCCACAAATAACCCCTAAACGGCAACAAGTCCAAACCTCTACGAGGCCTGGCTGTATCTGACATTCTATAAACTCCACCTAGAAGGCGCTTCTTCAATAGATAACACACAAAAGAAAATACACAAAACCCTTACTTTATTCGCGACCCCATATTTGCTTTTCAAATTATCCGGGGTTAGGAATGCAACAGCGAATAACAGATTAATTATCTCAGTGTATTTTCCCACTAGTCTGCGTCAAACTGCTCCAAGAAACGCCATGGTCACAAGGCGCTTACCAGAGCGCCACTGCCTAGTTGATCTATGGGTAATGTAGTCATTACTGGCCAAAGTCTAATTGCATGAAGGAAGAAGTGTCCGTGAATTGAACTACATTTCCCAGAGCGCTGTGTTGTGCGACAGTGTTTTGGACAATGTTTCTATCGGCATTACGTCTCATTCATTTGTGACGCGGGTACGTTGAATTCCCAATAGTTTGGGAAGGGTATTTTGCCTAACTTCCAGTTTTTCACAGTTATCTATGGCACTGTGCCTAAACATGCGTTTCTAATGATTCGATCTCGATCGGATAGCACATGACCACATTAAAAACAGACGCTCTTGTAATCGGATCGCTCGGACCTCACTCAGAGGTGTCCAGAAACCGACAGCGATCACATTTAACAGAAGTGTAAATGCAAATAACTTTTCTTTCCTCGTACACCAATTACGTAAGCGGAAGCTGTTTTGAATTTTGCGCGGGGAAGGTGACATTGGATTTCAATATAAACATGTTGCGGATATCCTATACTTATTTTAATAACCACGTGTAACCCGGCTAAGTATTCAGATTCAGTATAGATTTAAAAGGCATGATATTTCCACGTGTAACGGAAAATATTTCTAACTGAAAGAGATTTAATTAGCAGTCATGATGCTAACAGAATATAGTTTAAAGGATTAATGTATAGGATTATGCCTATGTGTTACCATACATTTATCTATTTTAATTCAATGTATTAATCGTTTTCAATTCAGTTTATTTTTGTAAATATCTTATTTCTGAAACCTCAGACAGTAGCAAAAATCGGAGTTAATTTTCCGTTTTTCGTTACTTAAAACCTACGATGGATTAATGTGTCGCTTTTCGTATTTGTTATATTTGAGTGCTTGTTGTACTGTATATATTTGTTGTATATATTGTTTGTTGTATGTATATATCTATATGCTGGCAGATAGTGAAGTGTGATACATCAGACTTGTTTCCATTGGTTCAGAGTCCACTGCTTTAAACCACTCCAGCCGACTCTTGTCACAGTGCACAGTAACCTTAGACTCATCATTTCATGAAGCTTTACAGTAAAACCATTTCTGGTGCTGCTGTCGCTTCCAGAGGCAGTTTGGAATTCTGTTCAGATTGATGCAACAGAAGATAGATGATTTTTATACTCTGTGCGCTTCACTTCTGCTCTGTGAATTTGCGTAGTCTACCACTTCATTGCTGAGCTGTTGTTGGTCCTAGATGCACTTCACAATAATAGCACTTATAGTTAGCAGGGAAGATCCAGCAGAGCAGCAGTTTTACATACTGACTGGTGGCAAATGTGATATCCTATGATTGTGCCACATTTAAAGTAAGTGAGCTCAAACCATTCTACACTCTTGGAAATTAAGGTGGCAGAGTGGTTCTTCAGTGCAATGCCATGGGTGAACCATTTTTGGTTCTCAAAAGACCCATTCACATGAAGGTTCCAGAAAGAACTTTTATTTCTTTAGATCCATAATAGGCCTTATACAGTAGATAACAATGAATAGATGGTAACAGATTTGTGAAATACCAATGGGTCTTGATTTTTAAAAGACTCTTGCTGCATACAATAATACAGGCTAAGTCCAGGTTTTCTTAATCTGTTAGTGTCCTTCTAGGTAGCCTACCAAACATTAAAGATTTCATTCTTTTCCTACATTGAAAAAAAAAGTTACATTTGCGGTGAAAAAGGCAGGTGTAGTTGCCAGAATTTTACCGTAAAAAATATATTGACAATATTTTTAGGTCTACGGTATTTTTCAATCATTGTGTAAACTTTTCTTTTACAGCACATTACAATAGAAAATTTTAACTATTAATTGAAATAAACCATTGAAATTCCATTAGAAGCACAGACCAGTATATAGTTTGCATCGATAAAGTAACAACAGTCAGTTCAGTGCATAATGAAGTTATTGCATGTTGTCTGGTGTAGAAGTTAAGTTTTCTTTTGTAATATATGGTGCTCTTTAAGTTTACCAGTTTATTGAAAACAACCCACCATAAATCAGCTTCCATAACCTCAAAAAAACCTTCCTCACTCAGGGAGAAATAAGTTTGCTAACTCTTAAGTTTTTTTCCCCACTGTGCAAAGGTATGCAGTTTACCATGAACAATATGGTAAAAGGAAGTGTTTCCTTATGCAAATATCATAACTTTATGCAAATTTAGAAATCGGGCCCCAAAAAAAAAACAGAAAATGTTTAAGTTCTGAAAAATTGCATCTTACTATGTATGGCAAACATACAAACTTATTTTACGTTGGGTACATATTAATTAAAAGTAATATTGTAGAAACAGCTACACAAAGGAAATACATGTGATCATTTTGAGTTAAATTAATGTAAGGTAGCTGTTTAAAGTTCTTGGTAACCATGTGACAGTGGATTAGAGCAAACTGCACATGGTCAACAAACAGCAACTTTTCTTTTAACAGGTTGGTGCAGTAAAATGGAAGGTATAATGGGATGGCATTATTGTGCTTTTTGGTGCTGTGGTTACCATTTTTTCACAGAAAAAAGAATATATATTTTTATGGGGTAACAATGTAAAAAATATTATATTGGTCTGTATGTTTCATTTCAGTATTTCTGTGTAACTGAAACAGTATTTTACCATTTTACAGTTGTATACCTTCGCTATTTAGCAGTTTTACACTGTAAAATTAACAGCTATTTTTTACAATGTACATATTACTAAGTTTTTCAAAGCACAAAGAACCAACTTCATATTCAAAGAACCCTTCCCAGAATGAAATTTTGCTTTGTCCAGCAGTAGTTCTACGAGGAACCATAAAATGCCATTAAAGAATTTATTTTTAAGAGTGTACTGTCAGTGTTTGTCAATGGAGATCGCATGGCTATGTGCTTGGTTTAATACACTTGTTAACAATGGGTGCAGCTGAAACACCCGAAACCAGTAATTTGAAGGGGTGTCCATGTACTTTTTGCCATATTTGTGTATCTGAACAATTCATTTAGTTTGTAACATGGACTGACATCAGATTAAGTACGAGTGAAAGCTTACAGCCACTGCAATCCTCTGCGACTAAGGCAGGTCACCCTGCCATAGGAGGATCTAATAATACAAGTGCAGTTTCCTGAAGCTTATTTCAATCACTGTTTTTAGTGACTTAGCTTGTTATACATCAGTCTTCAGTAAGCAATACTGTTTTCTTTTCCTGAAGTGTTTAACAATATTTTAGCATAAGACTAAATAACTGACATGTGGATTATACGACACAAGTACTGTAAACTTAAGACAGTTTTCATGGATATTTGAATATTGTTAGGTTTTGTTCAGAACTGGCCCTTTTGTATCATAAACTTTGTGACTTCCATTCTCCATGAAAACATAGGATTAAAATTTTATTAGCCATCACTTTAAACGACATGGGGTACAAAACAGGTGGAGTATTCCCTTAAATCAAAATGTTGATGGTCCAGGTCCTATCTCTGGCTCACTGTGTGACCCTGAACAAGTCATTTATCCTGCCTGTAAAAAAAAAATCTTCAACAATTTTACCATATTCTTACCATATAAGTAACCTTGGACAAGGGCAGGAGCTTAATATACAATACAAATAGATAAAAGTATGCACATAAGAAAATATTCTTCCCCTTTTCTTTCATTTGCCTACGGGATCTGCTTCAAGCAAATGTCTTTCATAATTACATAATTAGGGGCGGCACGGTGGTGCAGTGGTAGCGTTGCTGCCTCGCAGTTAGGAGACCCGGGTTCGCTTCCCGGGTCCACCCTGCGTGGAGTTTGCATGTTCTCCCCGTGTCTGCGTGGGTTTCCTCCGGGCACTCTGGTTTCCTCCCACAGTCCAAAGACATGCAGGTTAGGTGGATTGGTGATTCTAAATTGGCCCTAGTGTGTGCTTGGTGTGTGGGTGTGTTTGTGTGTGTCCTGCGGTGGGTTGGCACCCTACCCAGGATTGGTTCCCTGCCTTGTGCCCTGTGTTGGCTGGGATTGGCTCCAGCAGACCCCCGTGACCCTGTGTTCGGATTCAGCGGGTTGGAAAATGGATGGATGGATGGATGGCTCCAGCAGACCCCCGTGACCCTGTGTTTGTATTCAGCGGGTTGGAAAATGGATGGATGGATGGAATTACATAATTATTTAAATGGAGTCTAGCTCTGTGCGTCTTTGTATTTTTGAGTTAAATTTATTTATCTTAGCAAGTCCCACAGTTGATTAATACAACTTGTCTTTCTTCTTCAGCACTGCTATGTCCAGATGAGGGCCACAAATTTAATATGTTGTGCAGAGCAGGCCAGTCCTCACTTTTCCAAATAACAGTATTACAGTTCCTACTGGGAAATTCCAAAGCTAATTGTAAGATACAATCCTTTAGTTTTCTCCTATGTCTTCTTATGGTTTGCCAGTCCTTTTATATCCATCATGGTAAGTTCTACTGAACATATACACTAGACATCCAAACAACTGCAACTAACTCAAATTAATCTGGTCAAGTAGCTATTGTACCTTGTCCCTTTGCAGCACCGCCAGTAAAATAATTTGGGTTTGAGTGTGCAGTCATAAGCCTTCTCCACTAAGAAAAATCCAATCTTATTAAGACTAAATACCTGAGCACAGACAAAGAATTGTTCCACTTTTCCACATCCAGAACAAAATCTAACCTGCACTTCCAATATTATGGTGAACAAACTGTGTGTTCCCAGGGAAGTCCTGTATATCATCCTCAGTTTAGCCCTTTTGTATTTTTAGAATGCCTTTATTATTCCCATATTTTACATATGACTAATTTCTCAATCAGTGGCACCATGGTGCAGTGTGTAGAACTGCTTCTTTGCAGATCCTTTGTGTGAGTCCTATGCAAATGTTTCCTGTGTCTGTAGAGAATTTCCTCCAGTTACTCAAAAGACATGCAGTTTTCATCATTGCTGCTTCCAAATTGGCCTTACATGTGTTTGGTATGTTTGTGGACGTCTGAAATGGACTGACACTCTGTCCAGGACTGGTTCTAATTTGCTTCCATGTTGGACTCTGACCAATTTGAAAATTTAGTAATTTAATGTATTATAGCGGATAAATAGGGAGGGTTGCTGTCAGAAAAGGCATCCGGCTATAAAAAATCAAGCCAAAACCTAGAAAACATTGACCCCAAATAGAGGAGGAAGAAGAAGAAGATAGCTATCCCCTTTTCTGGACATCCTTTATCCATTGAAGGGTTGTGGAGAGTTTTCCTCTACACTTCTACACTGCCAGCATCAGGTGCATGGAAAAATCCAATCCTGGACAAGAATTTTGACATTTATTTTAGCTATTTCAGAGATCATACAGTGACTATAAAATCACCCCTTTGAACGTTTTCACATTTTATTGTGGGGCAACATTGAATCACAGTCATTTGGATTAGGTGTTTTTGAGATTGATCAAGAAAAAAAGACTCTTTAATGTCCAAGTGAAAACAGATCTCTGAAAGTGGTCTAAATTAATTACAGATATAAAATACAAAGTAACTGCATAATGAATCTTCAGTATAACATGCCTAAAGTGGTGGAGCCAACTGGTTTTAGAAGTCATAGAATTAGTTCAATGGAGATCACCTGTCTGGGGTTTCAGTTGATTGTTGTCTAAATGCATCTGAATGTTAAAGGCACAAATTGTGGTGAGTCAGAATGGTGGCCTAACCTACAGAATAAAGACAAAAGAACACTCCAAAGAATTCAATGAAAAGCACATATCTGGGGATTGATACAAGAAAATATCCAAGTTAGTGGATATCCAATTAGATTGTCTTTAGGGAATTGAAAGGATTTGGCACAACTGTAAATCTGTCTAAAATAGACCATCCACAAAAACTGATTGATTGAAAAAGAAGAAGAGTAGCAAGGAAGGCCACCAGGGACAGATTATGGAGAGTGGGGCCCCTGAGCTACAGACATTTTTTGGGTCCTACCTTTACAAAATACTGTAAGTGCTGTACACTTCAACTTCAAGGTTTCAGAGCTTTGTATATAGTGGTCGAGCAAGAGTAAGGACAGAGTCCAAAGAAATATTGGGGCACCCTGTTTAATTCAAGTGCAATGAATACAAAAAACAAGAGCATGAAGATGTAGGAAACAGAAAAATAAATAGAGATTAAAGCCTTACTGGCTCTATTTAAGTGGGTCTGGCTTGGGAGTAACTTCATCATGCTGTCAGCTTGAAACCAAATAAGACACCTCCTTCTGGGGATGTCTGGAGTTTGTAGGGCTTTGACCAGAAGGAGTGGGGTTTTGTCCTGGAGTGGTATTACATACCTTTCATGAGCCCAGAAGACGATGCTCCAATGTGCATGCACAACAATATATCAGACAGTGGCTCAGAAAAATTACAAAAAATAAAATGACAATAGTCTGTGAAGCAAGGGGTCAGCGTTCTTGTTTTGATTAGCTGTTTTTGTTAATATTTTATAGCTTTTCCTGGATGGATTTTCAATACATATACATTCAAACAGAGGTTATGAATTTCAAGGAATCTAAAAATAACATTGTTTTTTCATAATATGGTGAAATGAAAGAGTAGAAAATATTTACCATCTTACTATAATTTGATATTTGTTTGTTGTTTTGGAGCAAACACATCAGCCATTGCATGGTGATCTATCCCAGAACCACTTAGAAATTCCTCTACATTTATCATGCTAGCCTCGCAAAGCATCATGGGGCACTGAGAAAAAGAACAACAGCAACAACATTTATTTATATAGCATGTTTTCATACGAACAATGGAGCTCAAAGTGCTTTACAAAATGAAATAAAAGGAAGTTATAAACAAATATCCATCCATTATTCAACCCGCTATATCCTAACTACATGGTCACAGGGGTCTGCTGGAGCCAATCCCAGGGCACAAGGTAGGAAACAAACCCTGGGCAGGGCGCCAGCCCCCTGCAGGGCACACACACGGGACAATTTAGAGTCGCCAATGCACCTAACCTGCATGTCTTTTGACTGTGGGAGGAAACCCACACAGACACGGGGAGAACATGCAAACTCCACACAGGGAGGACCCGGGAAGCGAACCTGGGTCTCCTAACTGCAAGGCAGCAGCACTATCCACTGCGCCACCATGCCACCTATAAACAAACAAGATTAGACAATAATATTATACAGTATATAAGGGAAAAAGGAAAGTTTAAATGGCCAGGAGAACAGAAAAAAAACTCCAGTTAGGCTGGAGTTTTTCCTAAGAAAGTTTTCCTAAACTAGCCGTAAGGTGGATTTTCAGGAAGTAATTCAGCAAACAAGGTCACCAGCAAATTTGCTGTTAAAAATTGTTTTCTTGTGGCTCTGGGCTACTGCCCCAGTAAGCCTTAGCTATAATCAGGACATGGAGGCCAGAAAGAGACCTCTGAGAACTCTGAAGTGTTTTACTGTAAACTACAGTGGCTGAGATTAGAGAGACAGTGCAGACAACAACTGTTGTTTGGGTGCTTCACTAGTCGCCGCTGTATGAAAGAGTGGCAAAGTGAAAGCCAGTGTTAATAAAAAAACACACATGACACCATGGTCTGCTGAGACCAAAATTGAGATTTTGGCCACCAAATTAAACGCCATGTTACACTGCACACTATCACGTTATCACACATTATCACTGTGTAGCAGGGTGGTGGCAATATCAGACTGTGGGGATGCTTCTCCACAGCAGGTCCTGGAGGGCTTGTGAGGGAAGAATGAATGAAGCAAACTAAAGGAAAACCTGATGTAATCTGCAGGAAACCTGAACCTTGGTAGAAAATATGTTTTCCCTCAAGTCAACAAGTCCAAGCATAAAGTAAAACCTATACAGGAATGGCTTAAAATAATAATGTTAATGTCATGGATTGGTCGGGTCTAGATGGTTTATCTTTCCATTGCTATGCTGATGACACTCAGCTTTACCTCAGGACTACCCCCACCTCCTCTACTGCTCCTCTGCCAATATCTACATTGACTACCTGCCTGGAGGAGATAGAGGCGTGGATGAGGCTCAGTTTTCTTCAGCTAAACAGATCCAAAACAGAAGCCATCTTAGTTGGCACATCACACCATCTCCGCTCTTCACTTCCACTTTCCGCTCTTCGCTATCACTTTCGCTGGCCAAAACATCCCCCTTTCCACATCTGTTACCAATTTGGGTGTTAAAATGGACCCTCAACTCACCTTTGACACCCACATCAAACACCTCTGTAAGTCTTCTTTCTACCACCTCAAGATCATCGCTAAACTCCGCCCAACTCTCACCCTGGCAGATGCAGAGAAGCTCGTCCATGCCTTTGTCTCCTCCAGGCTGGATTACTGTAATGCGCTTCTCATCAGGATTCCTGGCAAGAGTATTCAGAGACTCCAGTATATTCAGCATAGCGCTGCCAGGAACCTGATGAGGGTGCGAAAGCATGACCATATCCCCCCAATCCTGAAAACCCTTCACTGGCTCCCTGTCCCACTCAGAATAGAGTATAAGGTCGTTCTCCTCACCCATCAGTGCATTTATGGACATGCCCCCCTTTACTTACAGGAACTCCTTACCCCTCATACCTCCTCACGCACCCTCCACTCTGTACACACTAACACTCTCCAAGTCCCTAGAACCAAGCTTCGCAGTATGGGTGATAGGGCTTTTTCATCTGTGGCGCCGAGACTGTGGAACACCCTCCCTGACTACCTGAGAGCCCCACAGTTGACTGATGTTTTTATATGGAATCTAAAAACTCATCTTTTTAGAAAGATATTTTGTTAAAGTATAAATAGATTTTCTTGTTTTATTATTTTTATTTTTATTCTGTAGCACTTTGAGATTGCTGAAATATAAAGTGCAATATAAATAAAATGTATTATTATTATTATCTTAATCCAACTGCCAATTTGTGGCTGCACTTAAACGAGGCTGTTCATTCATAATCACCATGCAAAGTAAAATAGCTTGAGCAGTTTTGTAAAGAAGAACAGGTGAAAATGACACATTTGCAAATCTGTTGGACATAGAGACCTGTGCAAAAAGTGCTATTATCGCTGCCAAAGGTACATCTGCTAAATACAGTCATAACCTGAAGGGATTAAATACTTATACAATCAGTTATTTGCAGAGATCTGTTTTGACTTGGACATTAAAGTCATTTTCTGTTGATCAGTGTCAAAAAAGCCAAATTAAATCCATTCTGATTCAATGCAGTATAAAAACAAAAAGTGAAAAATTTGAAGGGACTAAATATGTTTTACTGGCACTGTACATAGATACAAATATAACTCTTATCAAATTATAATTATTGCTATGATAGGAATTCTTTTATTGTGATTGTGACGTGATTGCATACTTAAAACATATGCAAATTGTTCAATGTTTTAAATCTTTTTTTTACATAGTTCAGATGATTGCCAGAGAAATATACAAAGAAAGATGCAGTTAAACAAGGCAGTAAGATGTTAGATGCTTTTTGGTGTGGATTATTTAAAGTTAGTCTGTGAAGAACTATTATTAATGTCATCTCAAAGTTGATGGATTGTTTACTACATTAAATCAAAACCAACATATAACATTTATAGGAAACAAATTCCTTTTTTTGAACTGACAATATGCAGTGAGTTCCACAAAAGACATTAATGGATGATTGTGGTTATAAAACAACATTTGTGTTCAGTCAAAGTAGCAATGCAGTTGGTTCTGTCTATATCATGGCTAGCCAGATGTACAAACATCTGTGTGCTGAGAGCAGCCTGTGCTTAGCAGAAACCTCTTGATTTGACAGTTTTGAAAATGACTACAGTAAGTACTAAATTTAAATCTGTTAAATGTATAGTAGGCAAAAAGTGTTGCATATGATATGTAGAATACCCAGAACTTAAATATTAAACATTTGTACTGTATGTACTGTACACTGTGCATATAGCAGCCTTTTTTGAAAGATTTTGAAAACTATTGTTAAAAAATGGAAAGTGTCATTATTATGTCTTGGGATCCCTGAACCTATTGCAGCAGCTCTGGGTACAAGCCACAGAATAATTGACTAAATATAACAGTTCAACAACAACAACAACATTTATTTTTATAGCCATAAATTCCAATTAGGGATAAATGTTAAAGAGTCATGTAGTGGTGGTTTTCTGGCTAAGCGATCTGTGCTAGTAACTGGAAGGTTGCAGAATTGAACCCTAGAAATGCCAGAAGGAATGCTCTTGGGCATGGCATTTAAACTGCATTTGCTCCATGGGTACTGCACAAATAGCTGACCCTGTGCTTTGACCCCAAGCCTCTCTCTCTCTCTCTCTCTCTCTCTCTCCCTCGCTCTGAAGAATAAGTTGAATATTTGAAAAGAGACAGATTCCTAATGCAAGTAGAAAAGAGTTAGAGTTATTGCTTATTGGATCCAGCATCCTGAGCATGGATTCAGTTCTGGGCTTTCCTCCAGGTTCCCCTTCATGTCCACAAAGATGTGTACCTATGGTTAATTTTTCACTCCAAACAGCTAGTGTGAATGTGTGTGTGTGTGGGTAAACCCTGCTAAGGACTGGAAATCTGTTCAGGGCTTGTGCCCAGTGCTGCCAGCCTTAAGGCCCCCTGTAACCCTCAACTAGATTAAGTAGGTTTGTAAATGAATGTACAGTGGATTCAAAAAGTTTTTAGAGCCCCTCCCTTGGATTTAATATGATTGGCCATTTTGACTTTGTTGTTGTGACGAAAGGGGAAGTACTGTATGTGAGACATACAAGTAGAAGTAAAGGCATATGAGGCATGCTGAGAGAGTCGCCTTCAAAGATGACAAGTATAAATCTGGACTGGAGGTGAGAAAGCCTCCTCACAAATAATGACAGAGTCTGAGAAGCAGGTTTTACCAGAATGTGTTTGAGAGAGGGAGTGCCAATTAAGAAACGTTCACACACTCAAATACAGAGGAAAGGTGCTAAAGGCACATGTAAGGAATGTAAGAATAATTTTTGAATCATTCTTTTACCTGTTTTCAGCAGGTACTATGGCTAGTTTACTATAAACCTAAACTGAAACATCTTTTTTCTTTAAGTATTCACACCCTTTTATGTGGCACTGTAGTCCAGTGCACTGTGTTTACCTTTTTATCTTTAAGAATTTTATTGGAGTCTACCTATGGCAAATTGAATTGACTGGACATACTGTAGTTTAGAAAAGCACACATGCACCTGTGTATATAAGGTCCCATAATTCACACTACATGTCAGGACAAAAACTAAGCCATGAAGTTTATGGAACTCTCTGTAGACATGTAGACATTCATGATAAAAATCAGAACCTTTCGTAAACCTTTGAGTGTTCACAGAAGCATAGTGGTCTCAATAACTGAAATGGAAGAAGTCTGGAAACACCGGTACTCTTCTTAGATTTGGCTGTGTGGCCACTCTGAGTAATCAGGCAGCACTCCATCAATCAGGTGTTTATGGTAGAGTGGCTGCATGAAAGCCACCCCTGAGCAAAAGGCATATGTCAGTTTGATTGACTCTGCGAGCATCAGTCAAATGTTTCTCCTGTCTGATGAGACAAAAATTAAACTCTTTGGGTGGAACTCCAAGCACTATGCCTAGTGAAGACCATGCACTGCTCATTACCTGCCTAATACCACCCCTATGATGATACATGGTGCTGGCATCATCATGCTATGGTGTTGCTTCTCAGTGGCAGGGACAAGGACACTGGTCGGAATTACGGAAGCTAAATACAGACATGTTCTTGAAGAAAACCTTCTCCCGAGTGTATTCCAGCTGAGATTGGTTTGACAGCTCACATTTCAGCAGCACAGCAATGACACAAAGCATATAGCCAAGACAACGCTATAGTGGTTTTGGGACAAATCTCTGACTTTCCGTGAGTGGCCTGACCAAAACCCAAACCTAAACCCCATGGAACATCTGTGGACAGACCTGATTATGACACTTTACAGACTTTCTCTCTAGTCTAATGAAACTTGACAGAAAACAGAGATGAATTGGCAAAATCAGGTGTGCAAGGATGTAGTTATACCAAAAAAGACTCAAAGCTGGAATTGCTGCCAAAGGGGCTTCTACAAAGTTTTGAATTAAGAGTTTGAATACATATATAAACGAGAGATTTCAGTTTTGATTTTTAATAAATTTGCAGACCTTTCTGAAAACATGTTTTCATTTTGACATTATGGCATATTAAGCATGGATTGATGGTGAAAAATTTCAAATTTATCCATTTAAAATTAAAATATAAAATTAAATTTATCACATGATACAGTGTGCAGAAAGTGAAGAGGTCCGAATAATTTCTGAGTCCACTATATTATGGTAAGTATGTAAAACATAAGAAATATAATGAGAAATTTTAGAAATGAGAGGATAGCAGTCCATCTGCCTTTTCTCATTAAGGTCCTGTCACATTACACTATTTTTCCTGTGAGTTTTAGGCTTTATTTATGTCATCTTAATGACTTGGGAGCAGTGATATACCCCCATGACCTCTAGTCATGCAGTCATGTGTGATATCTCCAGTGACTCAGTCCATCCAATTTGCATGTTGCCTAAATAAAATTAATTTTGTCTTAAGTTGTAGGGGTGGGCTTTGTGTGTATGAGAGCTGACAACCAATGAATACCCACCCAGAAGTACAATGCAAATATTGCAGCTACAAGGAATAAGGAATGCCAAAGTTTTGGACTTCACAAACAGAAAAGAAACTCATGTGTCTTATGTTTTATTTGTAACTAAAAAAAAAAAGGCAGAGATTCCTGCTGAACTCATCATATATGTAAAGCACCAGCTTTGTCCAGCAGCACATTATTGCCTGTCACAAAAAGGGGCAAGTTTGTGATGTTCTAGAAATGTGAAACTGTGCTGGAAAATCATCATGGAGTCGCCTAATTTGTCACCCCCTTGTGATTTATAGTCAGGTAATCTGACAATTTCAGGCAACAAGATCAACAATGGCAGTCAAGTTTGACATCCCCTCTAACTAGAAGTCATGAGATGTGACTCTGGCTTTAGGCAATGGACTAGCTTACTGAGTATCTCAGTATCCAAATACCTCATCCCAATACCTCATCCCGATGTCTCCGTTTTACCTACATCCCTATATAGATTTTATTAGATTGTCAGGCC
This sequence comes from Erpetoichthys calabaricus, assembly GCF_900747795.2. Lineage (NCBI taxonomy): Eukaryota > Metazoa > Chordata > Cladistia > Polypteriformes > Polypteridae > Erpetoichthys > Erpetoichthys calabaricus. Next base: position 12,953,970 of record NC_041402.2, on the reverse strand, counting down.
TGTTTTGTGTAAAAGTGCTCCTTCCACTATTTTTTACTGGTATTTTTGGATATATAAGTCACTATTTTAATTAAAGAATTTTATTGAATCAACTTATTCAATACTTTCAAAATTTTAAAAACTTGGATTAGATTCCCATCTATCTTTTTCAAATTCAAATATAATTCACTTATATTGAGAGTATGATTTGTCCTTTTCCTGCACACAGTACTCCTGATAAGATTTTTCTAGGAACTACACAATGCTCCATAATTTTTAGTTAAATGTTTTACATTGTAATTTAACATTTTAATTACTTAATTAGTAAATGTTGCCTATACTCTTAAATATACCTTTAAAAATAAAGATTCTAAAATGGCACTTCACTATGTTGTGTGGTTCCTCATAGAACCATAGCTTGATAAAGAAAAGTTTCACTCTATGAAAGGTTTTTTGTATATGAAATTGGTTCTTTGGGGTTTGAAAGGGTTCATAATATGAAATGTTCAGCGTATAGTCGGCTACCTGGCAGGGTATTAACAGATGAAGAAAAAACTGAACTTAGTCAGTGTGGTTGTGTGCAGCAAGAGTATTTTCAGAATCATTAAACTATTATTATTTTATAACTCTGCTATTAAATAATCATGATTATTTATAGAGCCTATTACTGATCTAAATAAATAGAGGATATTTCTGGAACCTGTATGTGGATGGTTCTTAAGAGAACCAAAATCAGTTCTCCTATGGCATCGCTCTGAAGAAGAGATCTGGCACCTTTATTTTTAATAGAATGAATAAAAATATAAAAATTATAAATTTGTTTGAGTAAATTTATAATTAAGGTTTCTTCTACCTGCAATATGTCATTGCTTCCATGTGAAGTCCAATTTGGGAGCACTGGGAAAGCTTGAGGGAACAAGACAAGGAACTCTGGATGTCTCATAACTAGTTCTTCTATTTTTTCAAAAGGAACCTTAAAGGTCCAAAACTAAAGGAAGATGACTTCCAGTCATATGTCCTCAGGACCCTATAAGGAGAGATGAAATCAGAACAACTCAGTTCATCCCAGATGGAAGCTAAGACGAAACTTATGTTAGAAAGGATTGGTGGTGGCTCCATTAACTGATTATTGCTATTGTTAGGGAACAAAAAACTACCTAAACACTACCCATGGTCAAAGTGTCACAGGTGTCTGTTCACACTTATAGGTAATCTAACTTAGACACCATTAAAATATCCGACTATGCCACCCAGTTTTATTAAGAGACTGGGAACTCCTGAAATTTACCAATAATAGCACACAGGTTTCTTTAAATTGGGCGGTGAGTAAACACACAATGAAAGACACAACAGTAATCTCAGAAAAAAGCAACAGTAAGTTCTATTGTACAAGACAATATAAGGTACATTAAAAAGATAAACGAACATAACAGAACCTAAACATATCAGGAATTAATTTCCTTTTTTTCAAAGGAAAATACACAGTCCACACTCTAAAAGTCCGTAAAAACAAGAATTGGAGGATACAACCTTTAGTGGTGCAGAGTCCAGTTTGGGCACTGTGTTACTCCAACACTTAATTGTTCATGGATGCACTCTGTTCCCCGGCAGAAGTTGTGTCAAATTGTTGACTCCCTGTCAGCATCTCTTCGTTGTTCCTTTTTCTTTCACTCTGGGCTCCTTGTGTGGCTGTGACCTAGGCACGCCTCATTCCTCGTCTGTCAGCTTTACTGGGTCCTTTCATGCAGATTCCCTCTCTCGCTGAACCCACATCCGGCGTCTCTTTGTGGAGCTGTCTCTTCCTCCCTGGAAGTGTTGCCGTCCTTGTGCCTCACGTTGTGCCAGCCAGGTACCCTTGTCTGCCTGCGAGCCCCTGTGCCCTGTCCGAGTGTCTTGGCAGCGTTTCCTGTGGACTCTCCCTGCTGCCTTCTGCTGGCCAGCAGTTTATATTTACTTCACCCCTCTGTTGTCAGTCCTGGACAAACAGTTTAATCAATGGCACATCTAAATTGCCTGGGTTTAACAATTAATAAAAACACAAGTTAACAAAATGTATGGTTACCAAACATTAATAAGTACAGATATGCTGATTAGGAACCAATATTTCCAAGCCAGGTAAATACAGACATTCTACCAAGGCCAGACTTCAAAGCAGTGATTCCCTTGCAGGACAGCAAATACCATTAATAAGTGCAGATAGCCTTTTAACTTCTCACCCCCCAGTCCCAACAGTGGGTGCCTAATGAAACCACCCAGTGCACAAAAAAAAATGTAAAAGTGTCCCCCTCTGACAAAAGTGCAACTTTACATTACAAGTGTATCTGCAACATGGCTGGGACCTTACAACAGTTTTGAGGAGAACGTCCCATGCTGGTACTCTAAAGCGTAATAGAGCAGATGATCTGTATGACCAGAAAGAAATAGGCAACCATCACTGCTCAGGGTTAGGGTTTAAATATTTTAAGTAAGATTTCTTCCATCTAATGACATCTGTCGCTGGTCAACACCACTATTTAACACACTCTTTGGCTAAGAGGTGCACTGATGAATACCTTTTGAAATATCTTTGACTTTTTCACCATGAAATAGACCCAAACCAATATTAATCCAAAAAGATGCTTCAATTGAATTTACATAAGGAACCATATACTTTAGTGCAATGAGTAAGGCTACATCTATACTAGTATGTTTTTGTTTATAAATGCAGATGTTAGTTTTAATTATTGCCTTACTTCCATGCTACCTCCACATTTTTAACCCTCAAAAAATCGAGACCTTAGAAGGCGCTTTCCAGAACCACACACTTCTGAAAATGCCAGCTCAGAATTTCAATGTGTATGGGTGAAAATGTAGACTCTAATCATGATCTGATTTGTGTGTGCTCGTGTTGTGGCCTTTGCCTGATTGGATCCTGCTCATTATGTGGTTGGACACCCTTCACAGAAAAAGTCAAAAAACGTCAAAGTGAAATTTATTGTTATCTCAACCATATACAAGTATACAGATAGACGAAATTGCGAAGCTCAGGGTCCACAGTGTAAAACATGACATGCAAATAATAAATTAAAAATAGAATTAAAATTTAAATTTAAAATTAAAACACAAACAGGACAAGACATTGTGCAAAGACAAGACAAAGAAGTAGCAGCAATATTGATGTGTAAGATATGTAATATAATAAATAAATAATAGATATAGATAATACAGAAATTATCAGTGTATGATAATAGTTGTTTAAGACATGTGTAAACAATGACAGGTCAGAATGTTTCACAGCAGAAGGATAACAAGAGTGTCAAAATATTTAAAGGTCAGTATGAGATTTTCAGTTCTTTTCTACATGCACACTCGTCTTTGCAGGAAAGTGGCTCGCATGTATAAAAGTTCTGTTTTTAGAGGAGGTTGAGGCAGTGTGGAAGATCAAACCATATTAACGACATAAAGACAGAAGAGTCGTGTTTTGTACAATTTGAATGCTGCATACATTTACAAAAGGCAAATAAGTTACTGGCTGCTATAATATTCAGTGTAGGCAAATGTTTATGTCAAATGCTTTTTTCATTGTTTTAGTGTGGACAGAAATATTTTCATAAACAATGTGAAAAGTCTAGTGTGGACAGAGATAATTTTCATTTAAAAATGCTGTTTTTAAATGAAAACACAGTGGCAAGCATATACCCTAAATCTAGTTGTGATATATTTACACAAAAATATCTTATGGTGATAACTATCCAGAGATGAGAAATAATTTTGGCAGAGTTAAACAGAACAAATATGTTTAAAAAAGAAATTTACAAATTTAAACATATTGGTTTTGTTGTTCAGCTCCATGAATCTCAAGAAACTCTTCATTTTAAAAACTATGTCTTACTTTCAAAAACTAGGACTGCACACCACAAAAACTTATAATTCTCAAAATGGAAGAGGGGAACCATGGAAACCCCTGAGTCACAATACAAAAATAATGCTATTTTAATATTCAAAGATTTATGAAAATATTTTATGTAGGATGTATTTTAAAAGGAGCAAACAATTAAAAAGGATAGGCCTAAACTGCTCACTTAAAAGCAAAAAAAAAACCAAGTGTGAGATCCAAAATCAAAATTCTCTATCAAAATCTGCAAGATCCAAAAGAAAGCCAAGCAAACATGAACAATTCTTGGAACATATGAAGTTCATTTTTCATTTGGTCTAATCTCACACCATACACTTAACACACACACACAGAAAAAACAAACTGTACACATAGGCCCTATCCACTTAAGCACTGATTATAAGTGATGCCTACACAACCTATCACTCCTCAGCACTCCACAAGGTGACTCATCTTTGGCATTAAAAGAATACAGGTGTCACCAGGTATAATCAAGATCTAAAGGTTACTTTGGTTCCCGAGAATGACCTAAATACATGAAGGCTGATACACCTTGGCTAATGCCACTTACCAACCAGTGATGAGTTACTTCTATCCAGCTGCTCTCTATTGGAAATGTCTCTCAGCCTGCTAACCCTGTGAGAAAGAAAGTTGCAGTCTTCTCACATCAGGTGCCCTGTATTTACTTTATTACTTCGGTCACTTCAGAAATGCCTGCAATTTAACAGTAAAGTAGTACTTATTAATATATTTATTATATAACAACAGCAGAGGAAACTACAATAGGATGCAAATGAATATTAATGTCTGGATGTAAGGTTTGTTAAAATGCACCATTGCCTTTAAGTCAGAAAGCTTACTGAAAATTAGCACCAAAAGAAACATCGTTGTCAAAAGATGGTGTCTTCCCAGAAGCTTGTTGAAATGCAGCAGTCAAGTTGATGCATGGATGACATCTTCAATGTCCTAATGAATGAAACTCTTTGATGGAAACTGAGTCTTTCTCTATCTCTCTGATGTTTCTCTATCTCTCTCTCTCTCTCTCTCTCTCTCTCTCTCTCACACTCTGGTCTCATTCTTTATACCTGAAGACATGTGGGGTACTGGACCTTGTGATGTTACACAATGATTCTGGTGATGGATAGCTCCAGCTAAAAGCTTTGATTCTGGGTGTTTAATCTGTGCAATCTCTTGCTGTCTCTAGTTCCCTTTTCTTTTAGATTGTATATTGTCTGGTCGTTAAAAACTAAGACTATACATTTAGAAAGAAACGAAAGTGTGCATAGACAGATAACATACCACAGCATTATTCTGTGCAAAAAAAGTCCCAAGGAGTGCATTTACTTGCAACTTACTTCCTTAGAAGACTGGCATCCTTCAACATCTGCAGTAAGATGCTGCAGATGTTCTATCAGATGGTTGTGGTGAGTGCCCTCTTCTACGCAGTGGTGTGCTGGGGAGGCAGCATTAAGAAGAAGGACGCCTCACGCCTGGACAAACTGGTGAGGAAGGCAGGCTCTATTGTTGGCATAGAGCTGGACGGTTTGACATCCGTAGCAGAGCAACGGGCACTCAGCAGGCTCCTATCAATTATGGAGAATCCACTACATCCATTAAACAGTGTCATCTCCAGACAGAGGAGCAGTTTCAGCGACAGACTGCTGTCACTGTCCTGCTCCACTGACAGACTGAGAAGATCATTCCTCCCCCAAACTATGCGACTCTTCAATTCCACCAGAGGGGGTAAACGTTGAACATTATTCAAGTTATTGTCTGTTTTTTACCTGCATTTTTTATTACTCTTTAATTTAATATTTTTTGCTGCTGGAGTATGTGAATTTCCCACTGGGATTAATAAAGTATCTATCTATCTATCTATCTATCTATCTATCTATCTATCTATCTATCTATCTATCTATCTATCTATCTATCTATCTATCTATCTATCTATCTATCTATCTATCTATCTATCTATCTATCTATCTTTACAGTCTGTATAAGGAAAAACCTTGGGACCTAGGTAGATGACAGAATTCTTTTTTTGGGGCTTGGGTTTATTGGCATGTAATGCACGAATCACCCATTGCAATAGCCCATGTCTGTCTGTCTGTCTGCCTGTCCACATTAAACAACTCGCCCACTTGTGAACCAATGTTGTTGAAATGTGGCACACTTATTCTGCAAGGAAGTTCCTTGAGACAGTTTAATTTTTGTTGTGATTTCTTGAACAGATCGTGCTATACAAAGTTTGTAAATGTCAAAATCTCCCATTGAGAAGCACATAGGGAATTTGCGAGCTTGTTTATTTGAAAATAGAGGAACATTCCGTACGACTTCAACTATGAATTAGTTTACTGTTTTAATTTTACTTTGTCAGCGGTTACACCAACTTGAATATTTTGTAAATTTTCCTTTTTTTCACCTCCGATTGCCACAGAACGCGTTTGTGGGTAGGAAGTCACTGTCACTGGCCGCTTGTGAATGCGCGGGATGACAACCCTTCATTGGCAGGTCAAAATGGGAAAAATCTCTACATCCGGAAGTTGTTTCTGCTTTCTGCAATCTTCCCAGAGGCTTGAAGACATACAGAAGAGAGGTGGCGCATCAGCAGCTCATTTGACAGATAAGTTTAATGAGTTTCTTAAATGTAAAAGTATAAAATGTAGGCAAGGGAAACAAAAGATTATCTAGACATGAATGTAGTGTGGCTATGTGCAGAACAGATAAACATTTACTTAGTATTTACCTTCAACTAAACTACCTTCACAGCTCCATTACCTGCAATGTTTAATAATTCACTGTTTTACTAAAACTATATACTTTACTTGGGTGACCAGACATCCTGATTTCAGGCTATGCGACCTGATAAATAACTGAAGAATGTCAAAATGGACCTGTTTTAACAGACTGTCCATCTAATAAAATATTGCTCTACCAACTCAAGCATCCTCACAACATATTTAGACCATATTTACAAACCTATAATGGGCACAAAACCCCATAACATCTGTGTAACATATAAGAATAAAACATTGTCAAAAGTCCAACAGGAAAGCTTCATTAAGAACTTGTGTTGAATATGAACAGCATCCGAGGGTGACAAGAAAAAGACAAAAACAGACAGAACTGCTATTTATTTGTTTATTTCTTGACCCTCTCTGGTGATGATGAAATAAAGCAGCCAATTGAGGATGGGGCTTTGTGCATGGGAAATGATATGTGAGTGTCCCAGTTTGGGACTTTGAATATCTGGTCACCCTGTAATTTACCCTCAGAGTGCCACATTCACCTTCATCGGTAATGGTCAGTGGCTGTAATAAAGTTTGTCATAAATGAGCAGCTTTGCAAGGCCTATTACATGAAAATTACTACATGCTCAAACATAGAAAGAATTACAAAAGAGTTCATTTATTTAGGTTATGTTAATTGGTACTTGCAACTTTTCACTGTGGGTGAATATGGTGTGTGTGTGTTTGAGTGAAAATGGTCCCTGTGATGGACTGAGTCCTGCAGGTCTGTTTTCAGCCTTTTGCCCAGTCTTGGTGGGATAGCCTCACAACTGTGAAATGGATTGAGGAAGTTCTAGAACCGACCTACTGAACTCAGTCCATTGACAGCTACAGTGCCTGAATAGTTCTCAAGTGCATCTGTGAAACCATGAATACATTGTCTGACTTGTTCAATATAGCAACTGCACTTCAAAAATGTTGATTTTTATCCCTCCAGGTTAACAAGTATGCCCATGTTTTTTAACTTCATTTTTTCCATAGTTAAGCTATGTAGTTATGCTTTCAAATCTTGTTATTTACACAGTGAAATAATAAAATTAACAACAGAGCAATATACAAAGTCCAATGTGCTTATATTGTCTGCACAATAGTTTTCCTCTGTAAGGTCGCCCTTGTTTGATTTGCTCTTTATTTATTATCCTGAAGACCAATAATAAAAGGTGGTACTTTATCCTTCCTCCTGTATTGATAAAAAGAAAAACAAATAAAGAAAATTACAAACTTACACTGACAAGAAACATGTCATTTCAAAACCATTTTTTGGGAAATGCAATGTTGACATTTGATAAACTTCTCATAGATCTGTAAATTTATGATATTTCCAATGCACCATAATTTATGAATTACATTTAATAGAAAATGTTTGGCAAGAACATGTTATTAACTTCAGCTCAGCTTGTCCGTTCCTATACATGTCAATATCTCATTGTGGTTTTATTCCCTGACTCCACCATTTGTCTTTTTTTGTTATGTCCCTGTTCCTTTTATTCAGTAGTATTAATTGCCTTTAATTTAGTTTGGAGCCAAAAGGATAGGGTCTTCAATTGATCAGTGGTCCACAGGTGTTGCAGCTAAGAGCTGCAGTCACCTAAGGGACACAAAAGGTCCAATTGATTACTAAGCTCTTCAATGTGGCATTGCCTTTGGCCCCCAACTCGTTTCTTTTTAACATTGTTGTTTTCAGTTTATCTCGTTTTGATTTTTGCATTACCTTTTAGTTAATGTAATAGTTTCTCCTTTGGATTAGTGTTTGGGCATATTTAAAGTGTTGCATATATTAAAATGTCTAGTTTAATAATTTCTGTTTTTGACCATTTTTTCTGTCTGTTGGATTATGCAATTGTTCTTTTTTAATTTGTGCGTTAATCTTAATATTTGAAGTTTATTAAATTCTAGTTTAATCCATTCATCCATCCGTTTTCTGATCCACTTACTTAGGGTATGGTCACAGGAAGCCTCACACCTTTTTGTCATTTTTAGCACACAACATGATCAAAAGAGACAGAAAAAAATTACAAGGTCAAGAAAAAGTCAAAAATATGGAAAAGGGATATCCTGAAGTCTTGTTTATTTATTATTTCTTTTTTGATGTTAACATCACTTTTCTTTATGATTTGCATTATTATTTTGCTCTTTATGTATCTGTATTCATATCTTTGCTATGTACTTTGTGTTTTGTGGGTGCTTCCCTAAGTGGATGAGTCACTTGCCCATCACTGCAAGGAACTGCAGGGACCTATAGTCCCTTGCCGGCAACTCAGAAGCACTTAGAAGTCGGTGAGTGTTTCTTTGTTATTTTGTATTTTGTGATTTCTAGAATATTTACTTTTTTGCTCTGTTTTTTGACTTTGCTATTGCATTAACTGTTTTGAGACTTTGCTGGCAACTCCTTTTTTGCAATTTTTATGCTCCACGGGGCTTCATTTATTACAGAACATTTTTTAAATAAAATATTTTTCTTGGCTGTCAGATTTCCACCCATAAAACACGGGAACATATTCAAAAAGTATAAATACGCCACAATGTACATATATACTAAATAATATGCAAATAAATAGCATTAATGCAAATGACAAAATGAGAAAGAACACATTAAAATAATAAAGAAACAATAAACATGACATAAAAAGGACAATACACAAAAGATAGGGCACAAACCTTGGCTGAAACATAACTAATGTGTGTTGTTGTGGTTTTAGTAGTATCAAGACTGCTTTGCCAATTATGATGACAATCTTGGTTATCTCAGCCGTAAAGACGCATTAGAGACAGAAAAGATATTAGAAGCTCCATAGCACTTGCAGTACAAATATCCTCACCCTCTTTTGCTTGTAGGGGCTTTCCATGTACTGAGTTTTCCTGTGCAGTAATATGCATGATGGTGCCTTTAAGAAACACACTGCACTCCTCTGTGGTGAATGAAAGCACAATATGAAACAGTTGTATCCAAAGTCCTTAAGCAAATGCCAAAATTAAAAAATAAAAGTAAATTCAAAAGCCACAACATTAAACATCCAAAAATGCACAAATGTGATGGCACTAAAGAACAGTCTTTCACAAAGGCCAAATAAGCTCAATGATAAGGTGATGGCCTCTAGTTAGACTTCTTTCCTCTATTTTCAGTGTTCATCCCATTGTGTAAATGAAGCATGAGTAACCTCTCATAACAGCAAACTCTGACAGATGTGATTGGGGCAAAAAGCAGGCAAAAGTAGGAGATAAGGAGTAAAAACCAAATTCTGACACAGAGATGTGGAACAAGCTTCCCATGATCATTCATACTATTCTCCCCCCTTAGTGGACATTTTTAAGATTTGCATTCTTTGCAACTACTAGTCATAACAATTTATTGGGAGAGGTAAATTTGTAAGTGTTGAAATAATTTGCATAAGATAGTTGTATAACATACATTATACATTATATCACTCCATATACTGTATCTCTCATAGATAAAAAAGTTACTGAATCAGTTATAATATGAGTCTTACATTAGCATCTGTGGATTACCTTATTGACTCAGATCAGGTATGCGACAGCACTCCGGGACAAGTGGGAGTGCTGTCACTAATAGTCTTGTGTCTTCCCTCTGCAGCTCCAAGAAGACGCTCCTTGAGGGTTAAACAGCACCCAAGCATAAATAAGATCGGAAGTTAATGAGCCAACAGATACCCAGTTACGAGGTCTCAAACCCCAACCAATTTCAGGCCAACTAGTTTCTTAAATAAAAATTGATCCTTGTTCTTAATTAAACCTGCTGTTTAATTCCGTGGCTTATTGGTGCTCTCATTCTGCCACAGCAGACATTGCCAAATGGATTGATTTTCTTTTTTTGTATGAGCACCGTCCAGATAATTTGTGGACCTGAGCAGATCAACATTTCTGAGACTTTCACCTTTCTTTACTCTCAGATTTTCTATGAAGGACACAGGTTTCTGTTTATGTGTTTGGTTCATTTTGTATATCATTATTGTTTGCCTGCTAGTTAAGGAAAAAGAAGCAATTAAGTTGTCAGAGTCTTAAATAACAAGTCAATTTAACTTAAGGTAAAAGAAGTTAATTTGCAGCAAAAACTGGACACTAATTAAGAAGAATGTTAGAATGAAAACCAGCAGCAACAGTAGTGCTTCCTGGACCAGAGTTGGAGACCCCTGGTTTAGAGCTACTTTACTTGCTTTTTGAAATTATTCTTCATTTTATTCCTCAGTACACTCTTGAAAATAAAGGTGCCCAAGAGGTTATTCAGAGCGATGCCATATGGGAACCATTTTTGGCTCCCAAAAGACCCACCTGCATGAAGTTTCTGGAAAGAACCTTTATTTATTTAGATCCATAACAGGCTCCAAATATGGTAACATATTTGTGAAATACAAATAAGTCATGATTTTAAAAGGACTCTTGCTGCATACAATAACACAGGCAAGTCCATTTTTTATTAATCTGCCACTGTCCTGCTAGTTAAATCATGTAGGCACATTAAAGATTTCAGTTAGTTTTTCTACATACCTGTATTAGGATGTTTTTCAAACCACAAAGAACCAACTTCATATTCAAAGAACTCTTCCCAGAATGAAATGGCACTTTGTCAAGCAATGGTTCTAAGAGGAACCACACAACCCAGTAAAGAACCATAAAATGCCATTAAAGAGCCAGTACGTTTAAGAGTGTTCTACAAATTTGTCTTGCTTATTTTCCTATCATCACTTAACTGAGTCTCTGTAGGGCAATTCAATAAATAAACATTTATTTTATGAATACATAAGTCAGCTTTGAAGATGTATGACAATAGGCACCTCAAAAATGTTTTATTCCATGATGTTTTCAAAATAAAAACCATTCAGCTAATCCTGTTTTCTACTAGTTCGCTTCATCTTTGGTTTTGCAGAAAGCTAAAGAGTGTAGCACCCTAAATGAGGCCCAAAAACACTTTTTACAACTGTGTTCCAGGGTTGTCCTTTAATGAAACCTCGCTAAAGATCACTTCGACTGCTGTTCTAAAGTTGATTAAAGGAGCATTTTACACCTGGGGTTCATTATGAGTTGCAGTTAAAAAAAAAAAAAACTTATCCTGAAACCTTAAGCAAACTTCCACAAAAGTGAAGGATAAATGGCTTCTCCGGAGAGGCGGTGACTTTACCTTTGTAGTTTTCGGGACTCATGAATCCTCGCAGCCCCCGCGTTCTTCTTTCTTGATTGGGAAGAAGCAGCCTAACAGCCTCAAAAGCATTTCACTTTTGACAGGTAACATTATGTCCTTGATCATGTAAAGAACTGCTGTACCTGTATTAAATGACAGATTATTGAGAAGATGTGATAAAACATGCAATGAAACGAGAACAGAGAGATTAGATTTATATACATCTTTTGTTGATGTTAGTTGTTCCGATGTGATATATGCAAATGTTTACCGTTTAATAATAGGAGACTATACTTTTAAATGCCTGTGCGATGTCTGAAGTTGTTGGAGTTTTCCCGTCTTTATTCCGCGTAGTCCGAGTTTCTCAACACATCCCAAAAACCTTATTTGAACTGCGGAAGTTTGCATATATTTGAAAATCCTTCGACCAGTCCACGGATGGCTCCTGTCTTGTGTCTCTATTGGCATAAGGACAGTGTATGCTTATCGGGTTCCTAAAGATTAAGTGGGTTCACCGAATAGATACATCCTACTATTCTGAGTTAGATAATTCATTCACATGGTCGTTCTATTTATACGTAAAGCCTGTCAGAGAAATACAGTAAACTTCTTTCACGTGGTAAGGATATGCAAGAATTCAGAGTAAATATTCTTTTTAACTTTAAGGCATCAGTTCCGTTAGATTCCCAATTGGTAGCATATGCTAAGTTTGCACGGCTTTGCTTGAGATTATCTTCAAGAACTCCAGTATTGTTCAGTTTTCTTTGTGCATAGCAAATGATGGCTAGCTGTCCGTTCATCCTTAGTTATTGCCTATTGCTCTGCAATCCTGTACCGCACAAGAAGGCGGTGACGGATGTTTTTTGTTAGGCAAGCTGTTGCATTCAAGAAGTATAGTTTTTTCCCCTCTTTTGTTTATTTCTTTTTAAACGTGTTTTCGTTTTTGTAGCTGAATTACAAGAACACACATGTCTATTCATAATTCGACTGCTGTAAATAACACTATAGAAACACATCAGTGCGTTAGAAAAAGTAATAAAAGTTCAGAAAACGGACCTTTGATTGCATAAATGTGACGGCAAAGAAATGGTGTATGTAATCATCCTTAAAACAGAAATAAGAAAAATAATGATCATTTACAACAAACACTTTTGCTATTTATTGTTTATCTTTATCCTTATTATCATGATCATTTTTGTTTTTCAAATACAGTCTCTTTTACGCTGAGTAATGTTAATGTATAGTTCGTGTTAAATTAACACTTTGAGTGCAAACATGGGACCACTCTTAACACATATTAAAGGGTTGCTCTAACACTATAAAGCCTAATTTAACACAATTTTACTGTTTACAGGATATGCTGATTTTAATTATTATATGAAATCCGTTAGCCAAGTTAGACGTTTTCCTTTCCTTTTAGTTATTTTGGTGTGTATTTGAGAAGGTGGTTATTGTTTGTTATAATAATATTTAATATTTATTTATTGATTAAGCTTGTGTAAAAAGCTAAATTTCCCTCTGTGGACAAATAATGTGCTATCTATCTATCTATCTATCTATCTATCTATCTATCTATCTATCTATCTATCTATCTATCTATCTATCTATCTATCTATCTACTTAAATAAAAGCATATATATATATTGTTTCCGAAAAACATACAATGATATGAAAAAGAAACAACATTTATAGGGAAAATATTGTAAATTACAAAGAATCCATTGACTTCTATGAAGCACGCTTCATTGTCTTTTAAAGTGTTTTGTTTTTATTCGGCATAAAATTTTGCAGCATATTGAGCGTTCATTACCGTCTTTAATAATGGCCGAAAATTAACTTGATGTTTAAGAAAAAATAAAAATGTTTCTAATTCACATACTTCTTTCTTTTTATATAATGTAGTCAAGTGTTAAATTGTTTTGGTTCTGTTTTAGAGAAAATAAAACAGTAATTAACTGTTTTAGAAGCGATCGGTTACAAGGTATCTAAAAATATTTTCAAGCAAGCCAGTTACACTTCTTTGCAAGAAAATACATGTACAGTATTCTTAAAAACAAAGGTGCCAAAGTGGTTCTTCAGAGCGATGCCATAAGGGAACCACTCCTAGTTCCCAAAAGAACCATCATCATGAAGGTTTTAAAAAGATTTGTTATTTATTTGGACGCATAACGAGTCCCATAAATAAACATGAATATAGATAAAAACGGATTTGTGAAATATAGTAATGGACTCATGATTTTAAAATGAGTGTAATAAAGGCTAAATGCAGGTGTTCTCGATCTGTTCTTGATCTGTGTTTTCTCCACAGATTAAGAACCTTTTCAATGCCTAAATAACGAATTTTATTAGCAAATAACCCTTTACACAATAAAATAATTCTTTAACAAGCAATTATGTAACCAAACAACCCAGTAAAGGACCATTATTGAAGCATAATTTGTAAAGAATGTAGGACCATAGTTTAATTAAATGCCTTAATGAGTTTAAAATGTAGAATTTTTTTCCTGTCCATTAAAACAAGCAATTGGTGATAGCTTATGAGTTTTTATTTGCTTGATGAAATCAGTAATTAAAAAAAGTAAAATATCGAGTCTGTGTCCAGTTTCGAAACTGCATACCCCTTTAACAGGTGTGTAGACTCAAAAACGTCGAAAACACGGGCAGTAATAGACCAGACGGTATTAATTTTTTTTTTTAATAAACATACTTATTGAGGACGTGAACTTGCGCAGCTTTGATTTTTACTTAATTTTCAAATCGTATTGTGGTTAATCACTCTGTAAAAAGCGCAATATAAAGTAAGGAATGATTAAATGAATTGAATTTGGACGCCATGGTAAAGCACAGAGGGTAGTTCTCAGTCTCGCATGTCCAAACTCCTGAGCTTAGATGGTGGATCTGTGTGAAACTTTCTCAGTCTTCTTGTGCCCACGTGTGTTTCTCCTTATCTTAATGCCCTTGATATTCCTTTGACAGAAATATTTAAACATGATTCGATCTGCATTTCGGTGTTTGTGTTCTGGGACGGGCTGGCTCACTCTTCCAGAGAAACGGCTTCTAACCTGAGCGTGATGCGTCACAGAGATTTGTCAATATCCGACAGCCATCTCGCAGCTTTTGAGCGAATTAGGATGACTTGTGCTCCGACTAGAGATACCATGTGTACGTGGGTACAGTACAAAGACATGCTCTTACATTTACTGGCGAATCCAAATTCCTCTGTTGCAACCGAGAGTGCCAACGGCGGACTGACGTCCCGTCTAGACAGGATTTCTGACTTACTTGGGTTACTCGGGGATGGAGTGTATAACTCCACGCGAGTAACAAGGCGATTGTTGTATACTCAAACATAGAATGAAAATCATTTCACAAAAGTTTATGAAAGCAAAAACTTTGCATATTAACGCGCCGATTGCTTAACTTTGCAGTAACGGAAGCCATCTGCTGTCAATTTTCAATGTTCAGAATCCAAATACATTATTAGCTTTCAGCCCAGTTATGTCGGACATAACGGCTCTTCTCAAAAAGGATCTTGAGAAAATGATTGATCTCATTTAAAAAATAATTTATTGTAAACATGTCGATTTCAATACCAAATATAACTGACACTAAAGATTTTTTTTTGCTAAGTATTTCATTTGTTTAAACCCGAAAGGGCAAAATTTGATATACTACTCTTTAACAAAAAGGTGAGTGGTTCTTCAGAGCGTGTCATGGGGAATCATTTTTGGTTCCCACAAGACCCATTCACATGAAGGTTCCAGGAAGATCTGTAACAGGCTTGATACAGTACATAACCATAAATCTGTGAAATACCAATGGGTCGTGATTTTAAAAGCACTCTTGCTTCATACAATAAGGCTAAGTTCAGAATTTCCTAAACTGTTATACTGCTAAGTAGCATACCATACATTAAAGATTTAATTTTTTTTCTACATATGAGGAAGTTTTTCAAAGCACAAAAAACAACTTCATATGCTGAAATGGTGCCTTATCAAGCAATAGTTGTACCAATAACCACACAATTCAATAAAGAACCATAGAATACCAAAGAACCATTGTATTTTTACAGTCTTAAAAATAATGGCTCTGTAACAGAATTATTAATTATTAATAAAATTTTTGGGTTAAGTGGTTCCTTGTAGAACAAACACAATTTCATTATGGGATATGTTCTTTGCATATGAAATTAGTTCTTTGAGCTTTGAAAAGGTTCCTAGTATATGGACAAAACAGAACTCTTTAATGTATAGGAGACTACCAGAAGGAGTATGATAGATAGTGAAAACTTGAACTTAGCCCTAATTGTTACTGTAAGCAACGAGAGTCCTTTTCAAATCAGAAGGAAAATCTGTTATCATCTATTCATGGTTATTTATGGAGCTTGTTACAGATTTAAATACATGTGGATGATTCATCTGCAAATCAAAAATGGTTCCCTGATGGCAGATTTGAGCAACACCAGTCCTATAGGGTCTGCAGTGTCTGCAGCTTTTTGTTCCAACCTAGTTGATTAATTAGACACCAATCCTTGCCCGGATTAATGGAGTTTTTTATTTTAATGTCTTATTAGAGTTTTAACTCTGCCATGTCAGCTTATTCTTATATGGCAGATTTTTTTCATTCCAAGGATATCATCCAATTTTTTGAAACCTTAAATGGACAAGCAGTTCTGAAATCTTCATGTTTTTCTCCTTAGTTTCCTTCAAAATATTTCATTAAATCAGATGATGAATACACACAGGTATAAATAGAAACATGTTTGATGGAGAACTATTGGTTCCTTTCATTTGTAACTTATTGTTAATAAGGAGCAATTAAAAGCAGGGAATTCAGCTGTTTAAGACTAAAATAAGAAATTAAGAGTGGGAAATCTTATCATGTGAGGCAAGTAAAATGAAGTATTGAAATGTTGCTTGAGCAATACGTTCTTCATCGGCAATAACCAGCTTCTCATTAAGGAGCTGGATTGGAAAAAAAACTTGCAGACACTGCAGTCCTCCAGGACCAATATTGCTTACCCTTGCCCTATGGCATTGTCATGAAGAACAACTTTGGCACCCTTATTTTTTTTAAAAGTGTAGATTTGGCTAAGTAGATCTTTTCACTTTAATTAATTAGAGTGCTGTAAATGCAAAGCTGTCAACATCCTTTACATTCCTTGGTTCACGCTTTCCACACGTAGGATACTTTCAAGGTGAACATGAATCACGTAACTGAATATGCTGTCCTCTCACCTACACTCTTAAAAATAATGGTTCTGTAATGGCATTTTACTGGATTATGTGGTCCCTTGTAGAACCATTGCTTGACAAAGAACCATTTTATTCTGGGAAGGGTTTCTTGCACTGAAAAAAGTATAACCTCCATTCAAATTAAATTAATTAAGGTCATGATTCACACTTAACATTTTCAATCTGAACCAATATAATTCTTCTTATCTTATTGAACCCACAATTTTTAAGTTGAGGCAAATCATTTAGAATTATTGGGTGCAATTCATTTGTTTTATACTGAAGTTAATCTATTTTTTTAAGTTGTTACAAATTAAAATGGTTTATTGGTCGTAACTTGTTTTCATGCTATTAGAAATATTATGAACATAACACATTCCAATGCTGTACTTTATACATTTATTTCAAAATCTAGTGCAAATACACAGTCATTTTGCAGTGTAAATCGTAAACATCCAACAAAAATTATTAAATGTTTCTACAGCTTTCTTGAAAGTATGTTTTATTACAAGTTCTTATACGTAAAATTAACAGTTGAGAAACAGGATTACTTACCAGAAATCCTCCGTTATAAAAGTCTGCTGCTGAAAATGACCAGACCTGTATAGCCATGTCCACTCCACTCGGGAAAGCGTTCTTTTTTGGCAGTTGGAAAGCCATCACGATGGAAAGTTTGACCAGAAGAACATACAATCCTCACAGGTGGCGCACTGGTAGTGCTGCTGCTTTGCAGTAAGGAGACTGTGGAAGATTGTGGGTTTGCTTCTTGGTTCCTCCCTGTGTGGGTAGCGCTTTGAGTACTGAGAAAAGCGCTATATAAATGTAATGAATTATTATTATTATTAAACGGCCCTCCCACACAGCACATGAACACCCTAAAATATTATGTTAACTGAAATAGGATTTTTATGTTTATTCCCTACACCATAACTTACTTTGGTACAAACAATTTTTTTTACTTTGATTGAGATCTGAAACCATATATTTCAAGCTACAACACTAAATGACTAATCTTAAATTGCTTGAAAGAGAAAATTTACGTTGAATTAACAACATCAATGTTATACTTTTTTCAGTGCATATGAAGTTGGTTATTTGGGATTCTGAAAAAGGTTCCTAATGTGTGGACAAAGCAGAAATCATTAATATACAGTAGGCAACCTAGCAGGATTCCAACAGTTCAGAAAAACTCAAACTTAGCCCATGGTACTGTAAGCAGCAAGAATCCTTTTAAAATCAAGAATCTGTTTATTTATGGAACCTGTTAACAAATCTAAGTCAGTTAAAGTTCTTTCTGGAACCTTCTCTTTTGGGAACTCAAAAAATTTTTCCCTAAGGCATCGTTCCAAAGAACCACTTTCACATCATTTGTTTTTAGAGTGAATTTGCAGGTCTCCTTAATAAGCTTTGAGGGTTATGTCGCCTCTGCCACTCTTCTGCATGGACATCTCCATTGAAATAAGAGAAAAGCTAATGAAAAATATTAACAGCTGCTCAGGATAAAAACAATTATTGTCAGCGGGGAGATACTAAAAGTTGTCTAGGCGTGTTTTAATGCCACATTTTCACCAGGGAGCACTACCCTGGTTTAAGTCTGTGGTTAAAAACGGAATACCAGACGTTGAAAACTATTGCATCCTCGGTGATTGATTGACAAGTCAGCTGTGGTTATTTTCCAGAAAAGTCTAGAAGCATTCCAAAGTGCATTGTAGAAAACAGGCATGTAACTGCAGGCTTTAGGCATTGTTCATGGCTTAAGTACTCTTAAAAGTAATGGCTCTGAAACTACACTTCATTGGGTTGCATGGTTCCTTGTAGAACCATTTGCTTGGCAGAGAAGCATTTCATTCTCAATTTTCATTCATTTCATTTGCATGTGCTGCTCCACGGCTCTGGAATGCCCTACCAGAGAGCCTGAGAACACAGCAGATTGTGGGCTGTTTTAAAAAACTGCTAATGACTTTTCTATTCAGGAAAGCATATTAACAAGAATGCTATAATTATTGTTGTTTTATCTTTGTTTTTATCTTACCTTGCCTTTGTTTAATCTTTTTATGTTGTACTTTGAGATTTACTGCTAATGTAAAGTGCCCCTATAAATAAAATGCATTATTATTATTATTATTATTCTGGAAAAGCGTCTTTGCATATGAAATGGATTCATTAGTTACAAATCAGTTTATCTATTCACAGCTGTTTATGGAATATGTTACTGATCTAAATAGATTATTTTAATGTAGATTTTTAAGAAACCCAAAAAAGGTTCCCCTATGGCAGTGGTTACCAAACGTGGCCCTCATGTGGCTGCAGGTTTTTGTACCAACCAGATTCACAATCAGTGATAATAACTGAGCTCATTTAATTAGCTGGTCATTTTGTTCTCTTATTCTTATTTTGTATTCAGAAAAGCACAGCAATATGATTTTTACATTTACCAGAAATTTAGGAATATTTCTATTTTTGTTATAGCTTTAAATACCTCTCCTTTGTTGTTTTCGTATTATTTTGCCTTTTTCTGTGTAATTTGCTCACCTCATTTTATCCTAATAATGACAACTTAAAACAAGTAGAGCAGATCTGGGGAAACAACACTGAATGGTGAAAGTTTGCAACCACATCAGCGTTAGACCCACTAATTAGTAAATAATGGGTTAAATAAACAGAAAACATGGAAAAGCAGAACGAAAAAAGCAGAACGAAATCAGAACATGTGCATGCATGCATGCATTTTCCAACCTGCTGAATCCGAACACAGGGTCACAGGGGTCTGCTGGAGTCAATCCCAGCCAACACAGGGCAGGAACCAATCCCGGGCAGGGTGCCAACCCACCGCAGGACACACACAAACACACCCAGCACACACTAGGGCCAATTTAGAATTGCCAATCCACCTAACCTGCATGTCTTTGGACTGTGGGAGGAAACCCACGCAGACACGGGGAGAACATGCAAACTCCACGCTGGGAGGACTTGGGAAGCGAACCCAGGTCCCCAGATCTCCCAACTGCGAGGCAGCAGCGCTACCCACTGCGCCACCGTGCCGCCCAATCACAATATAATTATTGTTAAAAAGTAAAAATAAAAAAACCCCATTTTCCTCCTATATCTGCATAATACATTTTAATAAAAAATTACAAAATTTAATTTTGTAATTCATACACTGACCCAAAAACCCAAAAAACTGGGAGAAAACAGCTCAGTTAATTAGTCTAGGAGTCCAAGTAAAAAACTGGAGTTGGTTGGAACATAAAAATGCAGACACAGTGGATCCCCAGGACCAAGTTTGGGATCCACTGCTCTATGGTAGTGCTCTGAAGAACTTTTAAACACCTTTATTTTTAAGAATGTACAGTATATCTTCATAATCAGGTTTATTTTACTTTTTTTTATGACCAATCACCCTAACATACAATGGGAACTTTAGAATGGACGTCTTGGCTAGAAGAAAGAAAGTCCATTATTGGTGGTGCACTCATAACCCTTAAGTTCTATGAAGCATGCATATGTTCTTCTTGCACTGTTAATAATGTCTCTAAAATAGCACTTAATATTGGTTGTGTAGTTCATTGCAGATCTACTGCTTGACACAAGACCTGTTTCATTCTGGGAAAGGTTCTTTGCATATGGAATTGGTTCTTTTTGGTTTGAAAATGGTCTTATTATGTGGCCAAAACAGAAATCTTTAATGTACAACATGCAATCTAGCAGAATACTGACACATCAAGAAAACATGAATTGTCAGTCAGTCAGTGTCTAACCTGCTTAATCCAGAACAGGATCACAGGGATGTGCTGAAACCCATCCCAGCTAACATAGGGCACCAGGCAGGAACACACACACACACACGCACACATCTTTGCTTCATTTTCATATATTGCATGATGGACACAGGTTAGCTGGTTACATGCTGGCTTGATTCGTATCTCATTCTTGTTTGGCTGCTAATTAAGGAGACAAATAGCAATTAAGGGTTCTGAGTCTTATGTTGTATTTGTCATACAAAAGAGGTGGGGAGCTGGAAGTTGGAATTGCGTCATTTGCGACTTCCGCACATTCAAGTTGCCCAAGTGGGGAAGTAAACATTGAAGCCTCCATGAAAGCTGGTGTTTGGCTGGTGTTCTAGCAACAAACACTAAGTAATAGTTTCATAGTACTGATTGAAGATGAAACTGAAGAGCAAGAGAGGGGCAAAAATGTTGTCATATCTAAAAAATATTTTTATGCTCATGGCCATAATATATAGTACTGAATGTGCAATTAAAAACCAGTACAAATCAATCACTCAATTCAATGTACAAATAGCAAACTGCTATAGCATTACTGTTTGTGCTGGTAATGTAAATTTTACCTTCTTAATATTCAGTACAATATTATGGATTAAGTAGATTAATTTAAAGTAAATTATTTTAAAAAACAAACCTATAAAGTGTTACTGTACTTATGCTGCATTCAACTAAAATTTAAAACTTGTAATTTCTGATCTTCGACTTGGAAAATGGAAGGAAAATGCACCCCGAATTCCCAATCTCAAACTAAAGCATGGTCTCTCAGTTCTGAGTTTATCCAACTTCAAATTGTGACATCAATGCAAAATGGTGATGTACTCTGTAATCAGGAAGTATAGTAACACTTTATAGGTTTAATTTATTTATTAGAAGAATTTACTTTAATAGAATCAGTGCAATTCATAATACTGAATATTGAGAATTACCAGCATGGACTAACCAGTGTTATGATGATTTGCGCTACTATTTGTATACTGCAATCAGCGGTTGCTTTGTGCAGTGTTTAAATTGCAGTTTCCAAGCAGAAATAGCACTATTTATCATGGCCAAGAGCATAAAAATATTTTTTAGTCATGACAACTTACTTTTTGCTCCTTCCAGGCTCATCAATTCCTTCTTCCATCTAGATTATAGAGCTATTAATTAGTGCTTTTTGCTGAAACACCAGCTTTTATGGAGGCATCCATGTTTACTTTCCCACATAGCGCAAATATGCAGAGGTCGCAAATAACGCAATTGCGACTTCGACTTCCTAGCTCTGCTGTACGACGAATGCAGCACTACTGTTTGCAATGCACGCAAATGCATGTTGGGTTGACATCATCATTTGAAGTCAAACAACTTGAGAGACCAGGCCTGAGTTTCTGAGTAGTAATTCTGAGTTTGGGGTGCGTTCTCTGAGGCAGAGGTTGGATATTGCAAGATCTGAGTTTCAGTTGAATGCAATTGTGTATAGCAAATCAGTTAAAAGTAAGGCAAAATAAGTTAAGCAGATGATCATTAATTAAGGAAACAGTTAGAATGTAAACCTGTAGCCACAGCGGATATCCAATATTGGAGTCAGACACCTTGGCCCTATGGCTTTATTCTGATGAACAACTTTGACACCTTTATTTTTAAGAGTGTGGTATTTTATGCTGTTTGTTAACTTTGATTTAATCTCCTATGTGTTTGTGCTGGAATCACCTAGCCACTGACCGCTGACTCATCTACCACATTTAACCCCCCACATTAACCTGTATTGAAATAAGCAGATTCAGATAAGTGAGGAAACTTTCATTATGCAAAAGATTTGAGGAGCTGGCACTATGTGCATTAGTCATATGGCAGTCACAGGGTATTGTGCTTTAATAGTATTGTATTATTAATACATCTGTGCTCCATTGTAGACAGCTTGTGCAGTTCTCAGTCAGCCAACTGTGAAGGAACTATAAAAAAATAAAGTGAACTGAATTTTCAGGTGCCCCTTCACCCCCCAAAGCTAAAACATATTCCATATATGTCTGTTTACTGTGTTTTAACTCTCTTAAAAGAGTAAAAAAAAAGAAAATTTCTTGTAAAACACCAGTCCTACTGCCTATTGTGAGTTGGTGTGTTTTCAATTAACAATTCAAGCTTGTTTATTCTCTTATCCTGGGGTACATAAGCTGTTAATCAATACTTTTTTAAACCTGTAGTGTATACTGTATTTTAAGAATGAAAATTGTACTTAATTTAAAAATCTGGAAATATCACAGAAAAAAAAATCAAACAAGAAATATAAAAGTTTAATGAAATTGCACTATTGTTAAAATTCATCCATTCTCTGCATGAGATTGAATGAGCAGAATAGGGCACGAGTGTGTAAGAGCTGGTGTTTGAAGGCTACTCAAAAAAAATGATTGGAAAAGCTATATTTAATTACATTTAAAAAGTACACTTAATTTAATATCATAATTCAATTTGAGCTCACTATGATTAATCTACATTTATCCAAATTGGTTACTCTAATCACTTGTTTTGGGTTTATTTTATAAAGACTTATTTAATATAATACTGGGCAGAAGTACAATTCTACTTTACTATATTATTTTATATATTAACATTTTATGTGATATATTTTTCACTACTACTGTATATAATGCTGTGATAGTGTTATGTATTGTGTTGTTTAATTGTATTCACCTTGTTATGTGTATGGATGCAACACCAACAGAAATTCTTAGTATCAATGTTTGCCTGGCAATAAAGTTCAAGTTCACAGTGGAATAAATTAGGTTAATATAACTTATTTGCATTAATAAAACTAATTTAATTAATAACTCTTAACAGTATGGTAGGTTAATCAAACTGTATTCAAATATATTAATGACATGCGTACACATTTTGTGATCATTTACCATCACATACTATAAGTAAACCCAAAACACAAACCTTTGTTTTTAGAGATATTTTTCCATATATTAATTACATTAACAAATCATATGATAATTTGATCACCCACTGCCCATTCACCTCATTATTGAAAAGAAATGCCAAGTAACAAAATACACCATATGGCCTAAATAATAATGTTAGGTAGGATCTACAACCCTCCTAACCCTGAACTTCATGTTCTCTGGGAAGTATGCAATAGTTCTGCAAGATTGAACCCAAATAGCCTAAAGCCACAATCAAAATTATAGAAAATCTCTGGTACTTTAAAAGTAGTCTTTATGCAAGTTGTTCTCTTTCCTTGATGTTACAGTAAATGAATGAGTAGAGACACCCAATATTCGTTGTTGTATGTTTATGAAAAGGGGGATACCTTATTGCAAATCAAGTACATTTATCCATCCATCCATTTTCCAACCCGCTGAATCCGAACACAGGGTCACGGGGGTCTGCTGGAGCCAATCCCAGCCAACACAGGGCAGGAACCAATCCCGGGCAGGGTGCCATCCCACCACAGGACACACACAAACAGCACACACTAGGGCCAATTTAGAATCGCCAATCCACCTAACCTGCATGTCTTTGGACTGTGGGAGGAAACCGGAGCGCCCGGAGGAAACCCACGCAGACACGGGGAGAACATGCAAACTACACGCAGGGAGGACCCGGGAAGCGAACCCGGGTCCCCAGGTCTCCCAACTGCGAGGCAGCAGCACTACCCACTGCGCCACCGTGCCGCCCAAGTACATTTATGCTAACAAGAATTTGTTTTGTTGAGACAAATAAATGAAGAAAAAAAAAAAATTGGAAATTGTCCCTAGCCCAAGACTCTATTCGAAAATGTAAAACAAAAATACCAAATTTAGGGGAACCTGTTCACTTGGCAACACTGCTAACTGTCTAATTGCACTCATGATTGGTGATTACTATATATACTAATGAGATTCATTGAGCCAGGTTAAACTTTTTAAAATTGACAGAGGAGAAAACATCTGCTGCTGAACTTTTTTGAGAATACCAGTTATGTTTTCATCCCAGTTCAGACTATGACTGACAGTGGTGCCAAGAAATTTAAGGGATTCCACCCTGTTCATAGTGACAGCATTTACTATATAACTAGGGGTTCGGGAGGTAAGGGAGTATCTTCTAAAATCCTCAACCAAAGTAACAGGAATTGTCTGCAATAATTGTATATTTTCTAGAAAGGTTTATTTCACGCTAATACTTACTTAGGGTAGGGCAGCATGGTGGTGCAGTGGCAGCATTGCTAGCCTCGCAGTAAGGAGACCCAGGTTTGCATTGTAGGTCTTTCCTGCATAGAGTTTGTATATTTTCACTGTGTCTGTGTGGGTTTGGTTTCCTTCAGGTGTTGCGGTTTTCTCCCACTGTCCAAAGACATGCAGGTAAGGTGAATTGGTGAGGCTAAATTGGTCCTAGTGTGTGTGTGTGTGTGTGTGTGTTTGTGAAATGAAGGACTGGTGCCCTGTCCAGGGTTTACTCCTACCTTGCGCCCTATGCCAGCTGAGGTAGACTGTAGCATCCCCCACAACCGTGGTCTGGATTAATCAGGGTTAGAAAATGGCATGACTTACTCAGATTGATGCAATAAAATCAGATTGATATGTGTCTATTAATTTAAGTGACATACTTAGCTAAGACGGTTGTCTTTAGTAGGCTACAAGTTAATATCAGATAGTATTTGTCTTATTTACTGAGCAGTCACAGCATTAAATCCACGTTTGCCCTCTGAACAGCTTGAATTTGCTGGAGCTTGAATTTAATAAGGTGTTGAAAGTGTATCACAGGGAGGCTGGGTCATATTAACTCCACTGCGCCCCATACTTGTTGCAAATAAGCTGATGATAGATCTCTTTACAAAATAGCTTGTTCCATCCCACAGATGTTTGATTAGACTGAGATATGGTGCCTGGGGAGGTCACTGCATTAAGATTAATTCACTGTCATGTTCCTGAACCAATCCCAGGATTTTCTTGGCTTTGTTACATGGAGGATTATCCATGTGAAAAACTCATTTGTAGATTAGAGCTCTGCTGCCATGAAGCAGTGAATCTGATCAGTGTGATGTCTGAATATCCTGTGCCTTTCAAAAATTCCTCTTCTCATATCATGGGACCTAATATGTGTCACGAGTACACATTCCATAGCAATGCCAATACAAGTGCCCTGCATTACTGATGGGATCCATGGCATCATATGAGTTTCATTATATTCTAATCAACAACAGCAACATTTATTTATATAGGGCCTTCCAGTACAGAGTATAATTTAAGGTGCCTTACAGTAAGTGGAAACAAAGAAAAGCAATAATCAAATAAACAATTACACTAAGAGTCAGATGGTCAGTGGGGAAAAAAACTCCATTGAAGAAAAAAAAAACCAATAGGATGTCATGAATTACGTTTTTCTAAATACTTTATGGATATATTTAAAGGTACCCCACTTCATGAATTTTGGGAGTTTTTGAACATGAGGAATCAAATTCTGAGGTTATTCTTTTGAATCATTGCTTAATGTTTTTGTTGTGTAATATTTTGCATCACTGTCATCACCATTTTGCATGTTATGAATGACATTATTTGTTTACTCTGTCGTTAGATCAGTACCCATATTTTTAGGGGCGGTTCCTCAAAGGTTGTGACCTCCTGATTGTGATACGATGGGTTTAAAGGTCATCCTTTTCATCACATAACAATTAATCGCTGTAGCGTCTAATAGAATCTTCCAACTCTATTCTTCTAATAACTGATTTAAA
Organism: Erpetoichthys calabaricus; assembly: GCF_900747795.2. Taxonomy (NCBI): domain Eukaryota; kingdom Metazoa; phylum Chordata; class Cladistia; order Polypteriformes; family Polypteridae; genus Erpetoichthys; species Erpetoichthys calabaricus. The sequence goes on along the minus strand of NC_041402.2, from coordinate 12,927,489 downwards.
ATGCACAAGATTTGTTTTTCTGCAATTTGTTCTATGTAAATAATTTAGGGCTAGATTAAGCCGACTCCAACTGATGCACTAAACACAGCCCAACAAGCTACCCTTCCATTGCTAACCTGCAAAGACATGAGGATTCAATAAATCCTGAAGGTGAAGTAAGAGATTGAAAATTTGTTTTCTTTCAGGCCAGACCCCATATTAACTATGAACTTTTTAAAAAATGTATTTAACACTGTACTATTTCCTACAGCCCCTTGGGATGTTACTTTTAGCTCACTCCCATACAGTATGCTGGAATTCTGCATAACACTGCGGGACGGGTCTGATATTTAAGATGTTAGCTTTCAGGTTTGCTGTAAAAATGTCTCTTGTTTGGCATTCCGAAAGTTAAACATTGGTTTTGACTGTGTCTCTCTAGGTCTTATTATGGGCTTGATGCCAATTAGGATTGGTTGGTGTTGGGATTTAGGTATGGGATTTGTGGTGGACTTTTTGAAGTTTGGGTAGTGTCTTGATGAGTCAAAAACCAGGTCTGGAGTGTACCCTTGTTTCCAGCGAGCACTTTGAAAGGATGGCTTGTCTTTAGCATTGTAGAGAATTGTGAGGTAACTAGCTAGTGCCCATTCTTCCACAGCTTCACCATCTTTATTGGTTTGACTGTATCCCCAGATGGTATTGTGACTATGAAAGTCACTTACTATAAGGTGAGCTTTTTGTTCAAGCTGGACTTCCTGGGGCCAATTAAATGGGGTTGGAGGAGGCTTGTACAACGAGATGATGTTCTGGTGTTCCATTTCCACAGACAGGATCTCAATCCCCTCGTTTGTAAAATCTATGCTTGTCAGGATGGTGGATTTGTCCTGGACATATATCGACTGAGCTTGGATGGAAGATGACAAGGTCCATTCCTTGTATTGTGGGAGGTGTAGAGGTCTTATGGGTCTCCTGCAGGCATATAACGTCAGCATTGAGTGATTCAAGGAGTTACGCTTTGTTGGCAGACATGCCTTCAGCATTGAAGGTAACAACTCTAACCTTGGACATCTTTGGGGCTGAGGGTTTATCCTTTTACCACAAATGGATGAGTGCAGTGTACTGTGTAGTGTAGCAATTGGTCTCTGTCTGGCAGGGTAGATTAACAGGGGCACCACGAGAAGGTTTGCCACATGCCCCCTATTTAACAATAAATAGCAGGAAGCAATGCCAAATACACTGGTCTGCACCAAAATCCTCCTATGTTATTTTTTTTCATGACATAAGACTTTTTCATGCTCAGAATATTATGTGAAGTATGTTTTGAGCTGAAGATGTTAGTCAAGGAGGAAACAACCTAAAATCAAACATTTGTTACACATCTTTTTATTTAGCTCACATTGTTATTGACTGTGACTTATACATTTGAGATATAATTGGTTACACTTCTTCTTTCCCCAATTGGGACACAAGCAAGTGAAGTGACTTGCTCATCATCACACAGTGTCAATAGCAGAAGTTATACAACACAACCTTAGGGTTTAAAATTCAAAGCCTTAATCTCTCCACTACACTGACTGCACAATAGCCAGCTATTTAGAAAGGTGTCTTTTTATTGTCCAGAAGAAAGTTGTTGTTTACATTGTTTTTATATAGCTGGGTTGATCCATCTATTGTCCTGTCCAAGTAACAGGTAAGCAACCAGTGAAGGAATATACACCCTTCCTTAACCGAAAAAAACTATTTTTTTTAGGAAAACAAAGCTGGAAAACTATAAAGAACAAGTGGGTCACCTTCTCTCTTCCTTACCCAGTCCTTGAGTGCATGTTGTCTTTAAAAATACATTTCCTACACTCTCGTTTGAATGTTTTGCTCTGAGAACATGGGTGTGGTTGGTGATCAACATGGGGAGAGGCTCCACCAGGATATCCATCAAATGGGGAGATGTTATAGTGGAAAGTAGAGTGAATCTATTTTAGCAGATATCTGTTGATCATTGTGCTGTAACTTACTTCAGAAGGTTATAAGAAGGAAAAAAAAATACTTTTCTTAAGTAATAATTTTATTTAAAACAATTTGTGTAATTAATTGATTTTTCAAGTCTAAATAATGAATTTAAAAAGAAGTACAGTAATCCCTCGTTATATCGCGCTTCGCCTTTCGAGGCTTCACTCTATTGCGGATTTTATATGTAAGCATATTTAAATATATATCGCGGATTTTTTGCTGGTTCGCGGATTTCTGCGGACAATGGGTCTTTTAATTTCTGGTACATGCTTCCTCAGTTGGTTTGCCAAGTTGATTTCATACAAGGGACGCTATTGGCAGATGGCTGAGAAGCTACCCAACTTACTTTTCTCTCTCTCTCTCTTGCGCTGACTTTCTCTGATCCTGACGGAGGGGGTGTGAGCAGGGGGGCTGTTCGCACACCTAGACGATACGGATGCTCGTCTAAAAATGCTGAAAGATTATCTTCACTTTGCTCCCTTCTGTGCAGCTGCTTCATGAAGCAACATGCTGCACGGTGCTTCGCATACTTAAAAGCACGAAGGGCACGTATTGATTTTTTGTTGTTTGTTTTTCTCTGTCTCTCTCTCTCTCTCTCTCTCTCTCTTTCTCTGCTCCTGACGAAGGGGGTGTGAGCTGCCGCCTTCAACAGCTTTGTGCCGTGGTGCTTCGCATACTTAAAAGCCAAACAGCCCTATTGATTTGTTTGCTTTTCTCTATCTCTCTGACATTATCTGCTCCTGACGCACTCCTTTGAAGAGGAAGATATGTTTGCATTCTTTTAATTGTGAGACGGAACTGTCATCTCTGTCTTGTCATGGAGCACAGTTTAAACTTTTGAAAAAGAGACAAATGTTTGTTTGCAGTGTTTGAATAAAGCTCCTGCCTCTCTACAACCTCCTGTGTTTCTATGCAAATCTGTGACCCAAGCATGACAATATAAAAATAACCATATAAACATATGGTTTCTACTTCGCGGATTTTCACCTTTCGCGGGGGGTCTGGAACGCAACCCCCGCGATGGAGGAGGGATTACTGTATTACTTTTTTTCCCAAAACTGTTATTTTTTAATTTTAAACCTTCAAAAACTAGACGTGATTGAGCGATTTGGATTCAGCTCACTCAAATCTATAAATAAAACCTAAAAAGTCTGATAATAGAGATTTTTTTTGCAGTCCAATGTAATTTACCTGAAAGTATAGGGCAACAGAAAAAAACAAATTTTCAAAAATAATGTAGATTAAAGTCGACCACTGCAGATAAAGACAATTACAAAATATCAAGTAAAGAGTTAAGGGCATGATAGCTAAATGACGAACACTCTGAAGTGCTCCCCATCCCATGATTCCCTAAGTGCAAGTCAGTTGCTTTTTTATTTTTTTTTTTTGCTTAATGGTTAATTAAGGGTTGAAATAATTCCACAAAACATTCTTTTATCCATTATCAATTACCTACATTCTCCATCTCAGGGTCACTAAGGCCAGAGTGCATACTGACAACTTTAGATTTGAGTCAGAAATTAGTATTTCAAGGCACACCCATGCATTTCTCCATGCTCACTCATATGGCGACAATTAAGTTAAGCTGTGTGTATATGTGATGTAGTAAAAAAATCTGAAGTACCCTGGAGAAAAATCTGCACAGGTACTGGGAGAAAATATTTGAACTAAGACTGACAGAGACTAGAAATTGAACTAATCTTTTAAAACTTCTTCAATTCTGTGAATGATATTGTGCACCTAATAAAAGAAAGACTCCTTTATTTATAATAATAATAATATATAATAATAATAATAATAATAATGGGGTGGCTCAATGACGCAGTGGTAATGCTGCTGCCTTGCAGTAAGGAGACTAGGGTTTGTGTCCCGGGACCGCCCATCATGGAGTTTGCATATTCTCCTCGTGTCTGCATGGGTTTTCACCGGCTGCTCCACTTTCCACCCACTGTCCAAAGGCATACAAGTTAGGTGAACTGACGACACTAAATTAGTCCGAGTGTGTGGATGTGTGAGTGTGTTCACCCTGTAATAGACTGGTGCCTTGTCCAGAGTTTGGTCCTGCACAGCACAATATGCTAGCTTGCAAAGGCTCCAAAAGCGGCCCTGGTCTGGATTAAATGGATTAGAAAATGGCATGATATAATAATAATAATAATAATAAGTTTATTTATTTAACACCTTTCATATATTTAAAATGTAATAAAAAATGCTTCACAAATATAAAAAGGCAAAATAATAATAAAAAGTTGCAAATAGTAAAATAAGATTAAATGCAGTAATGATATATATAGAGTCTTAACATGAACCAATGCATTAATTTCCTGGGCATCTTCCTGCATCAGAAAAGAAAAAAGATTCAATTAAACAAATACTAAATTAATAAAGTAAGTTTTAAGTTTGTTTTTAAAACTATGCCTACCATATGTCAAGTGATAATATGCTCTGCATCTTTGGAGCATAAAAATTAAAGGCTACTTCACCACTTTTCTTTTGTTTAACTCTGAGAACAATTGGAAGACCAGAAGTAGATGAATACAAATCTCTATATGGGATATATTCAGTTAAGGATTCTGAGATGCTTGACACTGCTAAACTATCAAGTACCTTAAAAACTAGTAATAAAGCTTTATACCAACTCTGAAGGAAATGGTCAAACAGTACAAAGATGTCAGAACAGGAGTAATATGTTCCCTCTTTCTTGTATGTGTCAGTACTCTTGTTGCAGCATTCAGGTCCAGCTGTAGCCTTTCTATTATATAAATATGTACTTCCATAAACAAGGCATTACAATAATCGAGCCAAAAAAAGCAAATGTATTAGTAGGGTTTTTAGCATCGTGAAGTGTAAGGTAGGGTCTAACTTGTGCAGTGTTCCTTAGATGAAAAAAGGTATTTTTTATTGTATTATTAATGTGAGGTTCGAGTGTTAATTCAGCATCTAGGATCACTACAAAATTTCTTACTTTGTCTCTAGACTATGTTGCCAGATTTTCTAGTCTGTTTACTGTCTCATTTCTATTTTATTCACTACCAATCAACTCAAATTTTATTCATTGTATACAAATTATACATATGGTACAATATGTAGTGAAATGCTTAGTTGCTGAACTCCAATGACTGTAGCTTTAAGATGAATATAAAGGAACAATAACAATACATGACTTTATAAATATTCAAAAACCATTAATAGAATTATAAATATGTGATAAATAATAACTAAATAAATAACTTAATTTAACATAGTCATGTCATACGTGCTACAGATATGTAAAGTTTGATATCCTCAGCACAGCTGTGGAAGTTGACTCCCTGCTCACTAATAATTTGACCCAATGGCAGTATGCAGAGCGAGAACAATAATGGTCCTAAAATAGAGCATTGTGAAACTGCAAAAAAAATTATTTTCCCAGATACATTTGAGAAGGTACTGAAACAAACATTGATCATCCAATGGTTAGAATTTCTGCCACTCAGACCTGGTGTCCTGTGTTTGAATCTCATGATCATTGCTAGTGTTTGCACATTCCTTATGTGGTTTTTCATCCAAAAGCATGAAAGTTGTATACTTTTTGGCAATTCTAATTTGGCCTGAATGTGATTATCGGGGTGTATGTGTGTGCATGGGTGGGCCCGGGGTTTGACTGCTGCCTTGTTCAGGATTGTTTGATGGATGCATCATGGTCTCCTGCAATAATTGTTTTTGAGCATGTTATGATATAGAGCATGCATTAGAAATATCTGTTCATTTTCCCCACTACAAGATTTCAATTGTAGAATTTATGATATGATAGATAAATAGATTTGCAGCACAGTGGCGCAGTGGGTAGTGCTGCTGCCTCACAGTTAGGAGACCCGGGTTTACTTCCCAGGTCCTCCCTGAGTGGAGTTTGCATGTTCAACTCATGTCTGCCTGGGTTTCCTCCGGGTATTCCGGTTTCCTCCCACAGTCCAAAGATGCAGCTTAGGTGCATTGGCGATCCTAAAATTGTCCCTAGTGTATGCTGTGTGTGTGTTTCCTGCGGTGGGCTGGCGCCCTGCCTGGGGTTTGTTTCCTGCTTTGCACCCTGTGTTGGCTGGGATTGGCTCCAGCAGACCCCTGTTTCCCTGTAGTTAGGATATAGCGGGTTGGATAATGGATGGATGGATGGAAAGATAGATATATATTAAAGGCACTATATAATAAATAGATAGATAGATAGATAGGTGACGCACTGTATGATAGATAGATAGATAGATAGATAGATAGATAGATAGATAGATAGATAGATAGATAGATAGATAGATAGATAGATAGATGTGAAAGGCACTATACAATAAATAGATAGATAGGAAGGGCACTGTTTAATAGATAGATAGATAGATGATAGATAGATAGAAGGAGAGGAGAGGCACTGTATGATAGATAGATAGATAGATAGATAGATAGATAGATAGATAGATAGATAGATAGATAGATAGATAGATGTGATAGATAGATAGATGTGAAAGGCACTATATAATAGATAGATAGGCACTATATAATAGATAGAAATGCACTATACAATAAATAGATAGATAGGTAGATAGGAAAGGCACTGTTTAATAGATAGATAGATAGATAGATAGATAGATAGATAGATAGATAGATAGATAGAAGGAGAGGAGAGGCACTGTATGATAGATAGATAGATAGATAGATAGATAGATAGATAGATAGATAGATAGATAGATAGATAGATAGATAGATAGAAGGAGAGATAGAGAGATAGATAGATAGAAGGAGAGGAGAGGCACTGTATGATAGATAGATAGATAGATGTGAAAGGCACTATATAATAGATAGATAGATGTGAAAGGCACTATATAATAGATAGATAGATAGATAGATAGGAAAGGCACTGTTTAATAGATAGATAGATAGATAGATAGATAGATAGATAGATAGAAGAAGAGGAGAGGCACTGTATGACAGATAGATAGATAGATGTGAAAGGCGCTATATAATAGATAGATAGGAAAGGCACTGTTTAATAGATAGGTAGATAGATAGATATGAAAGGCACTATATAATAAATAGATAGATAGATAGATAGATAGATAGATAGATAGATAGATAGATAGATAGATAGATAGATAGATAGATAGGTGAGGCACTGTATGATAGATAGATAGATAGATAGATAGATAGATAGATAGATAGATAGATACATAGATAGATAGATAGATAGGTGAGGCACTGTATGATAGATAGATAGATACATAGATAGATAGATAGATAGATAGATAGATAGATAGATAGATAGATAGATAGATAGATAGATAGATAGGAATGGCACTATATGAGAGATATATAGATAGATAGGTTTTATTATTATCTTGAACTTCATAATTTAAAAATGTCTGCACAAGAAAATAGCAATCAAAAAGAGCAACTCACTATGTTTTGTAATTCATTGCCTCCTGGGCCCCCAGATCGTTGGCTGGAATGAAGAAGATAATAAGAACATAAAAGTTAACAAGACTCAGACTGTACCTCAGCTTTAATTACGTTGTCTAAAGCTAAGCATGTAACTTGCAGCACACTTAAATACAAGATTGAAGACCGTCACTAAATAAAAGCAGTTGTGGAAAGACAGGATGTGGGTTTCACTACAAATTTTTACCTTTTCTCTACGTTTAGTTTTTACGAAATCTCTATTAGACAACTGTAAGAAAAAACATTCTTAACAGAAAATGTTTTCCCTTTAAAATAGTCAGGGGCACATTACACAACAAAAATATTCATTTGACTATTTTCATAAATCTTTTAGCTATGTGTTGGACAGCAGGGAGCAGGAAGCAAACCCTTCAGCAGCATATTCAAGACAAAATAGTCACAGACATCAGGGCAATTTAGAGTTTTCAGAAGTCCTGACAGCATGTTTTACTGGACTGTGGATAAGAACCATAGTTAATTCAAAGAAAAAGAGCAACTGCAAGCCATGTATAAGGTACCTCCGTCTTGCTCTTTTTCTTTGAATTAACTATGAGGTACCTCCGTCTGGAGCTGGACTTAGGGGCCAAGTGTTAAGAAGAAGCTAAGCCATTTTCTAAACTCTGCACCAGAGTACTTTCTCATTCCCGTACTGGTAAATCTACCTATATGGATAAGTAACTAAAAATGAACAAAAAAGTCAGAGTGCATTATTATTTTTAGTGCTTCCCAAAAATGGAACTTCTCTACATTTTTCGTTTTAGAGAGATAATTGTGCTGAATAATATGAACATATTCATAATTCAAAGCTTGCAAAAGTATTTTTAAAAGCATCTTAGTAAAATAGAAAAACAAATTTGAATAATCCTGTGAAGGATTATCACTCTGACCAGGACTTTTTCCTGCCTTTCACCCTGAATGGAATTAAGCCAGTTTGAAAATGCTACAGTATGTTAATACTAGTAACTTGACTATAATCTTACATAAATATATATTAACACACACAAAGTGACCTCATTAATGTATGTATACTTTGCTAAACTGTTTACTCAGCTGCAATGATTACTAAAATCACCTTATTCTATTACTGTGATGCTTTGCAGAAATGTTCATTTTTTTTTTATGTTCAATTAACTCCTTCAGCCCTGAATCGTGTTATATTCTAAGTATGTTTATTTTTTAGTGATACTCTGTCTCCCTCTCTCTATATCTTTCTTTCTGCATATGCAAATATACACATATAATTTATTTATATCTAATTATATATGAAGGTGAATATATCCATGTCTCTCACACTCTCTCTGTATATACCTATACACTCACCGGACACTTTGTTAGGCACATCTTGCTACTGCCAGATTGGACCCCCTTTTGCCTTCAGAACTGTCGTAATTCTTCGTGGCATAGATTCTACAAGGTGCTGGAAACATTCCTCAGGGATTTTGGTCCATATTGACATGATAGCATCATGCAGATATTATAGACTTGTCAGCTGCACATCCATAATGCGAATCTCCTGTTCTGCCACATCCCAAGGTTGCTCTATTGGATTGAGATCTGCTGACTGTGGAGGCCATTTTAGTATAAAGAACTCATTGTCATGTTCAAGAAACCACTTCGAGATGATCTGAGATTTGTGACATGGCACGTTATCCTCCTGGAAGTAACCATCAGAAAATGGGCACACTGCGGTCATAAAGGAATGGACATGATCAATAATAATATTCAAGTAGGCTGTAGCATTTAAATGATGCTCATTTGGTACTAAGGGGCCCAATGTGTGCCAAGAAAATATCCCCCACACCATTACACCACCACCACCCACCTAAACCATTGACACAAGGCAGGATGGAGCCATGCTTTCATGTTCTTGATGTGAAATTCTGATCCTACCATCCAAATGTTGCAGCAGAAATTGAGACTCATCAGACCAGGCAAGATTTTTCCAATTTTCTATTGTCAAATTTTGGTGAGCCTGTGCAAATTGTAGCCTCAGTTTTCTGTTCTTAGCTGACAGGAGTGGCATTTGGTGTGGTCTCCTCTTGCTGTAAACCATCTGCTTCAAGGTTTGATGTGCTGTGCATTCAGAAATGCTCTTCTACATACCTCAGTTGTAACGAGTGCTTATCTGACTTACTTTTGCCTTTCTATCAGCTTAACCAGTCTGGCCATTCTCCTTTGACCTCTGGCATCAATAAGGCATTTTTACCCAGAGATGTAATCTGTAAGATGTAATTGATTGCATCTTACCTGAAGAAGGCACCTGAGTTGCCTCGAGAGCTTGCATCTTGTAATCTTTTTAGTTAGGCAATAAAAGGTGTAATTTTGCTTGACTTTTCACTACATTCATAATGGCTAACATAGTACTATTGGCTGTATTTTTAAATAAAGTTAAAGGTGTCTTCATAAAGATAGGTATTAATTTCTATCAAAAACATAAAAACTTGTTAGTGTGCTCATATGTTTGACTGGTACTGTAAGTCTATCTATCTATCTATCTATCTATCTATCTATCTATCTATCTATCTATCTATCTATCTGTCTATCTATCTATCTATCTATCTATCTATCTATCTATCTATCTTCATACTGTATATACTATATATCCATCCATCCATCCATTATCCAACCCGCTATATCTATCTATCTACTACTATCTATCTATCTATTTACTGTATACTATATATGTATGTATATATTGTATTTACATTAGATGTATTTTTATCTATCTATCTATCTATCTATCTATCTATCTATCTATCTATCTATCTATCTACTGTATACTATATATGCATGTATATACTGGATTTACATTAGATGTATTTTTATATGTCTATCTATCTATCTATCTATCTATCTATCTATCTATCTATCTATCTATCTATTTACTGAATACTATATATGCATGTATATACTGGATTTACATTAGATGTATTTTTATATGTACATCTATCTATCTATCTATCTATCTATCTATCTACTGTATACTATATATGCATGTATATATTATATTTACATTAGATGTATTTTTATATGTACAGTACATCCATTTTAAAACCATCTGAGTCCAGGTCAGTGTCATTTGTAATGTATATATACATTAATTTATGTGCCTGTATGTATCTGCTTATTTCATAATATGTGGTGATCTGGCCTAAAATAATGGATTTTATTTTGAATATTGCAACAGAGCTTGACAAAAATGAAACCAAAAAATGACTATGAAAAAATTTACAACTAAGTAGTATCCCTACTAGATTAACTTCTTTTCAAAATGTATACTTAAATATAAGAACCCATAACTTTTCATTTGTTGTGAATAATAATATCTGGTAAAATGTTGTGTTACATAAAGTAATGTCAGGTGTGCTGTGTTATACCTTTTTGTTTATCTGTGTTGGGGAAGAGAGATCATAAGGAATAACAATATTTTATAATATACTTAACAATATTTTATAATAGGGAGGCATGGTGGCGCAGTGGTAGCGCTGCTGCCTCGCAGTTACGAGACCCGGGTTCGCTTCCCGGTCCTCTCTGTGTGGAGTTTGCATGTTCTCCCCGTGTCTGCATGGGTTTCCTCCCACAGTCCAAAGGCATGGAGGTTAGGTGCATTGGTGATCCTAAATTGTCCTGTGTGTGTGTGTGCACCCTGCGGTGGGCTGGCACCCTGCCTGGGGTTTGTTTCCTGCCTTGCACCCTGTGTTGGCTGGGATTGGCTCCAGGAGACCCCCGTAGGATATAGCGGAATGGATGGATGGAATATTTAATAATATATTTAATTTTTAATCTTTTTTCATAATGCAAGTTTCATTAGATGCATGAGGTTAAAAAGTGGTCTGAAAGAAATTGGGCATTACAGCAGAGATACACAGAGTGAAATAAACATGTGAACCAGAAACCAGAAATGTAAATGTGATAAACTATACTAAACTTGGTATAAATTAGTTAAATTAGAGTCTCTTCAAAAGGATAGCTGCTGTTGTACTGTCAAAGCGTTTAAGATTCTGATTTTGTCTTAGTCTAGCTGTTGGTTTAATTATTACTACTTACTTCGTTGCTTGCACTTTCTAATCAGTCTTGTATGTATTAATTTTATTTTGCTTTGAAAGTCGCCTTGGATAAAGACGTCTGCTAACTAACTAATAATAATAATACTAATAACACATCTCCCACAATATCCATCCATTTTCCAACCCGCTGAATCCGAACACAGGGTCACGGGGGTCTGCTGGAGCCAATCCCAGCCAACACAGGGCAGGAACCAATCCCGGGCAGGGTGCCAACCCACCGCAGGACACACACAAACACACCAAGCACACACTAGGGCCAATTTAGAATCGCGAATCCACCTAACCTGCATGTCTTTGGACTGTGGGAGGAAACCGGAGCGCCCGGAGGAAACCCACGCGGACACGGGTGAGAACATGCAAACTCCACGCAGGGAGGACCCGGGAAGCGAACCCAGGTCCCCAGGTCTCACAACTGCGAGGCAGCAGCGCTACCCACTGCGCCACCGTGCCGCCCTCTCCCACAATATGTGTAGTATAATTGAGATTGAGATGGAGATCTTCGAAGTGGAATTATTTACTTTAAAGCTAACAAGAAGCCAACGTTTCATTTTTTAATTTGTTCCTGCCTCGAATCTGCTCCTGCCAGGACCGGCTCCGGTTCGAGTGATCCATAAGTGGAACGAGCACGTTTTAGATATGAATAGAGGCAAGGATTTAGGCTAAGACGCGCAGGTCTATTCATGCATAATACTGTATACCCGTTTTTCATGTGTCGCTCCCTTCATTGGCACTCGGCTCACTTTTACTAGCGCAGGGTTACAATAGATCAGCCCAGGAAGGGGCGCAGAGTACTGTTCATATATGTATATATACACACACCAACTATGAAAAATAGTAAAACGAGGACGCAGTAGCCCATTAGCGGATCTTTACTCGATTTTTACTGCACTTGACATGAAAAGACAAGTCTATAGTGCCAGACTTTTGCGCAATTAAAAAATGACTCAGGACTGTTTCTTAGCAAATAATTAAAAATGACAAAGGTGACTGTTTAGGGGAAGAATAACAATTAAATTGGTTTAAAGTGCAGGGGGTTTAATTTCGTGTTTGGACGGGCTATCCGTGCACGTGACTCTAATTTCGCATCACGAGACCCAGCAGTATTTAATGAGCCCGTCCTCAATGACAGATTCATTATTTGTATTCAGTCGCTTCAAGTCAAAAGAGATTAGTTACACTTAGAGCAATGAAGATTTAATGATTTTATTGTTTAACTTCAATTTATTTTGATTAACATCTCACTGTTTTCAATCCTGTGCGCAAATAACCGTATTGTAAGAACGTCTCTTTTCAATCTGTTTAAATTAAGGCTAACAAACGACAGATAATGATGTCGTTAAGAGTTAATATTTCGAGTGCTGTTTAGGGAGGCGGCTAGATAAAATATTCACTTGAAGAAAACGCACGATTTCTCAATCCAGTGCTCACGGACAAATAGCTTAATGCTTGTTACGATGATCTGTGCATGTTTTGTACATCTTGACCTGAAATAATTCACGCTCTTCTCCTCCACCCCCCCCCCCCAAAAAAAATCCACACAATTTCTAAATGATCTTTTTCTTACTGAACATTTGCAACATTTCTGGCGCTCCTTCTAGTTTATGTTATGCCAAAATGTAGACTTGTTAATTATATTGCATCAATAAATTCACTGCAAGCGTTTTTGCGTCTTGGCAGTAAGTTATATGTTGGCTACGAGCTGCCAGCTTCTCATTGTTAAATGTATATGGGTATGAGAAAAAAAAAAATCCTTTTGCACCCGCAAATTATATCCATCCATTTAGCGTTCCGCTTTCTAGACTATTAGCCAGGTCGCTGTGTCAAGGAACATGGGAGCAAGGAGAGAACCAACCCTGGATGGTGGTTGTGGTCTGTGGGGTAGTATATCACATCATAACATCATGGACGTTTTTACACATTCTGATGAAACAATTTGCCTTTAAGTTATGATGGATGAATCAAATATACAGTAGCTGTAATCATCATCCATCCATCCATTTTCCAAACCTGCTTATCATAGGGTCAAGTTCAAGTTCAAAATTTATTGTCATGTGCACAGTAAAGAAACACATTTCCCTGTACAATGAAATTCTTTCTTTGCTGTCCACACCGAATGCCAATGTTTAACAAACCAACATATACAGATACATATACTGTAAATAATAGCAAACAGATAATAAGTTACAAAGGCAGCATAAAGTATAAAAACAGAATAGAAGTATAAAGTGTAATGTGCAAGTAGGTGTGTGATGGACAAGTCAATCACAGTTGTGTGAGGTAGATAGAATAAGGTGAACCATGGTTAAAAACTCCAGCCAGTTATTTAGGAGTCTAATGGCATTGGGGAAAAAAGAGTTCTTTAGCCTGGAAGTCCTGCATTTCATACTGCTATACCACCTGCCTGAGGGTAGAAGTGTGAACAGTTCTTGTTGGGGGTGGATAGGGTCCCTGAGGATCGAGGCAGGTCTCCTGTGGACTCTGCAGTTGTAGATGCTCTGCAGAGAAGGCAGTGGGGTCCTGGTGATCTTCTCAGCAGTCTTTACCACTCTCTGCAGGTGTTTGTGGTCCATAGCAGTAGTGTTGCCGTACCACACGGTGATGCAGCTGGTCAAGATGCTCTCAGCAATGCAGCTGTAAAAGTTGCTGAGGATCTTAGTCGACATACCAAACCTCCTCAGCCTCCTCAGTAAGTACAGCTGCTGTTGACCCCTCTTGACCAGCTGTGTGGTGTTAAGTGTCCAAGTGTGGTCCTCATGGGGAAGCTGGAGCTTATTCCAGCAAACATCGGGCATAAGGCAGGAGCCATCATTTCTCTGTAAATTACTGTGTGATGATTGTTAATACTGTCATACACTCTTAAAAAACTGGTTCTTTAATAGCACTTTATGGTTCTTTGCTGGGTGGTGTGGTTTTTCGTAGAACCAATTCTTCAGAAAATAAAAAGGAAGAGTTCTTTGCATATAAAGTTGTTTTTTGTACTTTGAAAACTTTGTAATATATAGAAAAAACTGAAATTTTGAATGTATTGTAGACTACTTAGAAGGAGACTAACAGATTAAGAAAACCTGGACTTAGCCTGTGTTATTATCTGCAGCGAGAGTCCTTTCAAAATCACGACCCATTTCATAAATTTGTTATCTGTTTGATTATTTATGGAGTCTGTTATGGATGTAATAAGAGGTTCTTTCTGGATCCTTGATGTGAGGTTCATGCTTCGCGGGAGTCTTTTGGAAACCAAAAATGGTTCCTCTATGGCATTGCTCTGAAGAACCACTCCGGTACAGCAAAGGCTATTTCATTTCATCAAACATACATTAACATGTCTATTTCTGTCATTAAAAGTCTATTTGTGGAAACAGTCAGTCAGTCAGTCAGTCATTCTCCAACCCGCTACAGTGCATCCGGAAAGTATTCCCAGCGCATCACTTTTTCCACATTTTGTTATGTTACAGCCTTATTCCAAAATGGATTAAATTCATTTTTTTCCTCAGAATTCTACACACAACACCCCATAATGACAACGTGAAAAAAGTTTACTTGAGGTTTTTGCAAATTTATTTAAAATAAAAAAACTGAGAAATCCCATGTCCATAAGTATTCACAGCCTTTGCTCAATACTTTGTCGATGCACCTTTGGCAGCAATTACAGCCTCAAGTCTTGTTGAATATGATGCCACAAGCTTGGCACACCTATCCTTGGCCAGTTTTGCCCATTCCTCTTTGCAGCACCTCTCAAGCTCCATCAGGTTGGATGGGAAGCGTCAGTGCACAGCCATTTTAAGATCTCTCCAGAGATGTTCAATCGGATTCAAGTCTGGGCTCTGGCTGGGCCACTCAAGGACATTCACAGAGTTGTCCTGAAGCCACTCCTTTGATATCTTGGCTGTGTGCTTAGGGTCATTGTCCTGCTGAAAGATGAACCGTCGCCCCAGGCTGAGGTCAAGAGCGCTCTGGAGCAGGTTTTCATCCAGGATGTCTCTGTATATTGCTGCAGTCATCTTTCCCTTTATCCTGACTAGTCTCCCAGTTCCTGCCGCTGAAAAACATCCCCACAGCATGATGCTGCCACCACTATGCTTCACTGTAGAGATGGTGTCTGGTTTCCTCCAAACATGATATCTGGCATTCACACCAAAGAGTTTAATCTTTGTGTCATCAGACCAGAGAATTTTCTTTCTCATGGTCTGAGAGTCCTTCAGGTGCCTTTTGGCAAACTCCAGGTGGGCTGCCATGTGCCTTTTACTAAGGAGTTGCTTCCGTCTGGCCACTCTACCATACAGGCCTGATTGGTGGATTGCTGCAGAGATGGTTGTCCTTCTGGAAGGTTCTCCTCTCTCCACAGAGGACCTCTGGAGCTCTGACAGAGTGACCATCGGGTTCTTGATCACCTCCCTGACTAAGGCCTTTCTCCCCCGATCGCTCAGTTTAGATGGCCGGCCAGCTCTAGGAAGAGTCCTGGTTGTTTCAAACTTCTTCCACTTACGGATGATGGAGGCCACTGTGCTCATTGGGACCTTCAAAGCAGCAGAAATTTTTCTGTAACCTTCCCCAGATTTGTGCCTCGAGACAATCCTGTCTCGGAGGTCTACAGACAATTCCTTTGACTTCATGCTTGGTTTGTGCTCTGACATGAACTGTCAGCTGTGAGACCTTATATAGACAGGTGTGTGCCTTTCCAAATCATGTCCAGTCAACTGAATTTACCACAGGTGGACTCCAATGAAGCTGCAGAAACTTCTCAAGGATGATCAGGGGAAACAGGATGTACCTGAGCTCAATTTTGAACTTCATGGCAAAGGCTGTGAATACTTATGTACATGTGCTTTCTCAATTTTTTTATTTTTAATAAATTTGCAAAAATGTCAAGTAAACTTTTTTCACGTTGTCATTATGGGGTGTTGTGTGTAGAATTCTGAGGAAAAAAAATGAATTTAATCCATTTTGGAATAAGGCTGTAACATAACAAAATGTGGAAAAAGTGATGCGCTGTGAATACTTTCCGGATGCACTGTATATCCTAACACACAGAGTCATGGAGGTCTGCTGGAGCCAATCCCAGCCAGCACAAGGCGCAAGGCAGGAACAAATCCCGGAAAGGGTGCCAGCCCACTGCAGGGCACACACACACACACCCACACACCAAGCACACACTAGGGACAATTTCGGATTGCCAATGCTCCTAACCTGCATGTCTTTGGACTGTGGGAGGAAACCCACACAGGGAGAACATGCAAACTCCACGCAGGGAGGACCCGGGAAGCAAACCCAGGTCTTTTGTGGAAACAAATGTTCTGATTTAATGTATGAGACTTTAAGGTTTAATTTAACACTGGCGATTTGTTGTGAATATGAACAATTTAATGTAGTATCTAATCTGGCAGCAAGTGCAATATGCCCTGGCATTCATAAGTTCGGAATTATACAGAAATCTTGATGTTTTTGATAAAAGTTGGGAAATTCTGTAAAATTAATGTATCACTGAATTTATTTGAAAAAAAACAACAAAGAAATTACTAATGGTGCAAATACATTCTTAAAAATAATGGTGCTATTGGGAAATAATTTTTGTGTCCCAAAAGAACCATCCACATGAAGGTTCAAGAAAGATCCATAACAGGTTCTTTAAATAGATATGGATAAGATGATAAGAGATTTGTGAAATACCAATGGGTTTGTGATTTCAGAAGGACTCTTGCTGCATACAATAATGCAGGCTAAGTTCAGGTTTTCTTGATCTGTTCGAATCTTGCTAGGTAGCCCACAATGCAATAAAAATTTCTATTTTGTCCACATATTTTGAACCTTTTCAAAGCGTAAAAAACAAATCTCACATGCTTTTCAGAATAAAATGGCTCTTTGTCAAGCAATGGCTCTATGTGGAGCCATACAACCCAATAAAGTGTCATCTTAGAACCAGTATATTCAAATTGTACAAAACACTAAACAAAAACAACAACTCTCAATATTTCATGAAGATTCACTCACTTTTCACACCATTTATTCCAATTCGTTGTCATGGCATGCAAATGGTTTACACACCCATGCCCAGCAGAATGTAACCTTAGAACGTTAGATAAATTGTGAGGAGATCAGACCATTCAAGCCAACAAGCTCGCCCATCCTATTCAATGAGCTTGTCCAAATAACATTAAGTCAAAATTTGAAGTTTGCTAAAGTCCTACTCTCCACCAACACAACTTCATCATTTATTTCATGTGTCTATGGTTCTTTGGGTGAAGAAAAACTTTCTAACTTGTAAAATCTGCCCTTAAGTATCTAACTAAGCTTCCATGTTCTTGTGCAAACTTTACTTTAAAGTAACAGCGAGGGTCTTATTGTCTTCATAATTTTAACCACTCTGGTCATGTCCCATCTCAATCTCAGTTAGCTTAAACTGAAAAGGTTCAGCTCCTTCAATGTCTCTTCATATCTCAAACTTCATAGTCCTGGAATCTGCATAGTTGCACTGCTTTGAACTTTCTCTAGTGCTGCTATATCTTTTTTGTATTAAGGGGGAAGGCTCAGTACTTCAGGTGAGGAGGAAGAGGAGGAGGAGGAGGTTTGAAGCATGTACTGATACAGTGCATTGCCATACCCTCCACATGGCAAACCACCTCAGGATCCCAAATTAGGACCCGAGCGCAGCAGTGCAACGGGTGACATCAGGTGGGGCCTCACTTATAAACCTTAAGCAATACCAGTCTTGACTTGTACTCTACACTTTGTGACATACGACCTAACATTCTATTAGCCTTCTTAATGCCTTCTGTCTACTATTTGGATGTAGACAGTGATGAGTCCACTATTTGAGGTTATTGTTGATTAGAAATGAGTACATTAGAGGGTCAGTTCAAGTTGGATGGTTGGGAGACAAAGTTAGAGAAGCGAGATTGCGTTGGTTTGGACATGTGCAGAGGAGAGATGATGGGTATATTGGGAGAAGGATGCTAAGGATAGTGCTGCCAGGGAAGAGGAAAAGAGGAAGACCTAAGATAAGGTTTATGGATGTGGTGAGAGAAGACATGCAGGTGATGGGTGTAACAGAGCAAGATGACGAGGACAGAAAGATATGGAAGAAGTTGATCCGCTGTGGCAACCCCTAATGGGAGCAGCCAAAAGAAGAAGAAGTTGTGCTGAAAGGTGAACTGTTGCTCCAGTCTAAGATCCGTTCTGAGTGCACTCTGGAGCAGGTTTTATTGAAGGAACTCTCTGTATTTGTCTGGATTCATCTGTCCCTCAGTTCTGACCAGTTTCCCAGTCACTATCACTGGGAAGCACCCCCTTAACATGATGCTACCAACCACCATACTTCACCATAAGGATGGCATTAGGCCGATGATGAGCAGTGCCTGGTCTTCACCAGACACAGTATTTGAAGACCCGCCTAAAGAGTTCAGTCTTTGACTCATTAGCCTAGAGTTGTTTAAATGCTGTTTTGGAAACTCCAAGCAGACTGTCATATGCCTTTCACTCATGAGTGGCTCCTATCTAGCCATTCTTCGCCTGTTTGATGAAGTGCTGCTGTGTTGGTTGTCCTTCCAACAGGTTCTCCTATCTCATTAAAGGCCTGCTGAAGCTGTTTTTAGAGTGACCATCGGGTTCTTGGGCACCTCCCTTACCAATACCTTTCTTGCCTGGGTACTTAGTTTGGCCAACTTTAGACAGAGTTTTGGTGGTTCCAAATGTCTTCCATTTCACAATTATTGAGGCCACTGTGTTCCGGGAAACACTCAGAGCTTTACAGAGGGTTTATCCCCTTGCCCCTTATCTATGTCTCACTACAATTTGACTGAGGAGGTCTATAGAAAATTCATTGGACTTAAAGGCTTGTTTTTTGTCCTGACATGCAGTCTAAACTGTGGGATCTCATATACACAATTACACGTGTGCATTTCCTAACAATATCTAATCAAATCAGTATATGCCACAGGTGGACTCAAATCAAGTTCTAGACACATCTCAAATGAGAATTAAAGCAAACAGGATGCACTTAAATACAATATGAAGTACCACAGCAAAGGTTCAAAACATTTATATGAAGGAGTACTTTCAGTTTTTGATTTTCTTTTCAGTTCTTTCTAATAAAATACTTTCACTTTGAGTGCATTCGCATTTCTTTTAATAACCCAGTTTGAAGGATTGCCAGCTTTCTACTCTGGCCCTCACCCCCAGGCCGCCAGGAGGAGCTCTCCCAGCAGTGTGGACGTGCCCCGAGTTTCAGCAGGGCTTCATGGACTATGTAGTTTTTATACACAGCCCTGCTGGATACCTTGGAGGCCACCGGGAGTCGCTGTAAGGGGGCTCGTGGACTCTTATGTGCCCTATAACCAGGGAGTACGTCACGGTCACGTGACAGGAAGGAACGACGTGCTCCCGGGGTGAAGAAAAGGACTGTTTACCCTGACCCGGAAGGGAAAAGGAACTGTGGACTGATTGGACAGAAACACTTCCGGGTCAGGGGATATAAAAGGACGATGGGAAATCCCAGACGTGGAGCTGAGCTGGGTGGAAGGGTGGCAACGCGTCTGGGAGTGAGGCGTCTGGGATTATTGTTATTATTGATTATTGATTTATTATTGAGTATTGTGGAGAGGAGGGTGCTTTGTGCACTTTATTATTATAATAAATATTTATATTTGGACATTTACCTGGTGTCTGATGTCTAGTCTGAGGGTTCAAGGGGTCACGGAGACCTTAATCTGTCACACCAGTTATTCACACAAACCTGGTTTCTAAAATGGAATGTACACCCTTATTCCAACAACAACAACAACAACAACAACATTTATATAGCACATTTTCATACAAATGATGTCGCTCAAAGTGCTTTACATGATGAAGAAAGAGAATAAAGACAAACTAAATAAGAATTAAAATTAGGGAACACGGGCGGCACAGTGGCGCAGTGGGTAGCGTTGCTGCCTCGCAGTTGGGAGACCTGGGGACCCGGGTTCGCTTCCCGGATCCTCCCTGCGTGGAGTTTGTATGTTCTCCCCGTGTCTGCGTGGGTTTCCTCCCACAGTCCAAAGACATGCAGGTTAGGTGGATTGGTGATTCTAAATTGGCCCTAGTGTGTGCTTGGTGTGTGTGTGTGTGTGTGTTTGTGTGTGTCCTGCGGTGGGTTGGCACCCTGCCCGGGATTGATTCCTGCCTTGTGCCCTGTGTTGGCTGGGATTGTCTCCAGCAGACCCCCGTGACCCTGTGTTCGGATTCAGCGGGTTGGAAAATGGATGGATGGATTAGGGAACACTAATTAACATTAAAAGTAAGGTCCGATGGCCAGGGAGGACAGAAAAAACAAACAAAAAAAAAAACACTCCAGACGTCTGGAGAGAAAAAAAAAATCTGCAGGAGTTCAGAGGCCACAAGACCATCCAGCCCCTTCTAGGCATTCTACCTCACATAAACGACCTCAATCAGTCCTCATTGTATTCAGGGTTCTCATGGAAGAACTTGATGATGACTTCTAGCCTTTAACTATCAATGGAGGGACATCACGGTGCTTTGATTAAGTGGTGGTGGTAGTGCAGATCGCCACCACAGAAAAGCGGAAATAGAACAGAAGAGAGAGTAGGGGTTAGTACGGATTTTGGAACCACCATGAATAATAATGATAATTAATTGAATATACAGAGCATCAGGATTAAACTAAAATGAAGCTATGAGAAAGCCATGTTAGAGTAATGTGTTTTTAGCAGTGTTTTAAAGTGCTCCACTGTATTATCCTGGCGAATTTCTATCAGTCAGCTATTCCAGATTTTAGGTGCCTAAGAGCAGAAGACCACCTCATCACTTCTTTTAAGTTTAGCAATTGGAATTCTAAGTAGACACTCATTTAAAGATCTAAGGTTACGATTTGGAGTGTAAGGTGTAAGACATTCCGAAATATAATGTATATAATGCAGATTATTGAAGGCTTTGTAAACCATAAGCAGTATTTTAAAGTCAATTCTAAATGACACAGGCAACCAATGTAGTGATATCAAAACTGGAGAAATCTGCTCGGATTTTCTTTTCCGAGTTAAGATTCTAGCAGCTGCATTCTGCACTCGTTGCAATCGATTGATGTCTTTTTTGGGTGGTCCTGAGAGGAGTGCGTTACAGTAATCTAGTCGACTGAAAACAAAAGTGTGAACTCATTTCTCAGCATCTTGCAGTGTTACAAGAGGCCTATCTTTAGCCCCCAGTTAGAGCAGGGGTCCTCAATCACGGTCCTTGTGGGCCGCGGTGGCTGCAAGTTTTTATTCCAACTAGTTTCCTTATTAGAAAGCAGTCCATGCTGATAATGGAACTTGGTATTGAACTGTTTGGCTTGTTAATGCTTGCATTCATCCAAGAGCAATTTTAAGTACATGGTAGAGTGTCCTTCTGTGAGAATCCAAGTGTTTTGCAGACCAGAATAGATTTAAACTTAATGGTCCTTCCAATTCCCCTCTCATTCATTTCTAAACATTTTTATCACAGATACTTCATGGTAAGCTCATGAGATGGAGAGCTGCTGGTTTATTGGTTATCTGCATCTCATTATTAACTAATGTCTGATTAAGAAAACAGGTAACAATTAAAACTTAAATACAGCTGCTAATATCTAAAATAGGCAATTAAGGGTTCTGAGTGGAGTGTGACACCATGAGTCTACAATATTGAACTTTTTCACAATATTCTAATTTTTTGAGATACTGAATTTTGAGTTTTCCATACCATTCCATACCATTTTTATTTGTTAAGCGCTTAAAAACACAGCATTACAACTGACCGAAGCGCTGTACAGTTAAAACAAGCAAGACTAAAAGCAAAATATTAAAAACAAACATTTTCATTACCTGTAAGCCATAATCAGCAAAATGAAAAGAAATAAATGCTTGAAATATGTCACTCTGTGTGTAATGAATCTATATAATATACTGTATGAGTTTCACTTTTTGAATCGAATTTCTGAAGCAAATAAACGTTTTTTCGATGATATTCTAATTAATTGAGATGCACCTGACCAAAGTGTTGACCTAATATAAAAAGGAAAACTATTCCAAAGCTTAGGGGCAGCCACTGCAAAGGCATGGTCCCCTCTAAGTTTAAGTCTAGAATTTGGCACAACCAATAATTTCGGGTCAGAGGACCTCAGTGATCATGAAAGAGTTTAAGGGTGTAAGAGGTCAGTAAGATAAAAGGAGGCTTAACCATTTAGGGACTTAAAAACAAACAGTAAAATTTTAAACTCGATCCTGTAGTGCAGGGGTCCCCAACCCCCGGTCCGCGGCCCACTACCGGTCCGCAGCCGTCTGACAGCCGGGCCGCGAGAGAACTGCCGGCAACGGCGACTCACTCAGACTTTTCAGAACGCTTGGCGGGCGGGGCTTTGCAGCGGTGCAGAGAGAGGAGAGAGACCGAGGTGAGAGACTATTACAACAAAGTATTTTTATGGTCCCGACAGTTTCCCCATATGACATGAGTCTATAGAAATCATGTTACTACGAAATACATTCAACAGATGCTTTCATTACAACGAAGTGACCTTGAAATGCTTGAACGAATCATCCACAGAGCAGTTAGATCTGTGGTCGCAGCTCAGTTGTGCACGTTTGCACAACGATCCCCAAACAGAAACATTGTAAACAAATCTCTTTCTTCGAACTTTCCTCGTACTGTTTTTTTTTTTTTTTTTTTTTTGCTGTTTTTGTTGTCTGTGGTTTTCAGTGATACCTTTTGCTTATTGCTTGTCAACATTTGAAAAACATCCATTGGAATTTAACTCATTGTCACCCTCCTATAGAAACGGCAGACACGAAAAAAAGATAGCAGTGTTAATGTTTGTGATGTGCAATCTGTTGGATTGGCAAATGTAAAGCATATGTCTTTGTTATATGCAAAAAAAGAAGAAAAATCTCAGATTGCAAATGTATGCGAACTGCTTAATAACTTTAATAATAATAGAAATGTTATGTAAATTGTGTATAAAACTGCCCCCCCCAACCAACCCCCCCAAACCGGTCCGTGGAAAAATTTGCATCTAATAAAGTGGTCCTTGCTGTCAAAAAGGTTGGGGACCACTGCTGTAGTGAACAGGAATTTCCCATTGGGATTAATAAAGTATCTATCTATCTATCTATCTATCTATCTATCTATCTATCTATCTATCTATCTATCTATCTATCTATCTATCTATCTATCTATCTATCTATCTATCTATCTATCTATCTATCTATCTATCTATCTATCTATCTATCTATCTATCTATCTAACAGGAAGCCAGTGAAAAGAAGTTAAGACTAGTGTGTTGTGATTCTGTTTTTGTGTGCCTGTTAATCCATCCATCCATCCATCCATCCATTGTCTCCCGCTTATCCGAGGTCGGGTCGCGGGGGCAGCAGCTTGAGCAGAGATGCCCAGACTTCCCTCTCCCCGGCCACTTCTTCTAGCTCTTCCGGGAGAATCCCAAGGCGTTCCCAGGCCAGTCGAGAGACATAGTCCCTCCAGCGTGTCCTGGGTCTTCCCCGGGGCCTCCTCCCGGTTGGACGTGCCCGGAACACCTCACCAGGGAGGCGTCCAGGAGGCATCCTGATCAGATGCCCGAGCCACCTCATCTGACTCCTCTCGATGCGGAGGAGCAGCAGCTCTACTCTGAGCCCCTCCCGGATGACTGAGCTTCTCACCCTATCTTTAAGGGAAAGCCCAGACACCCTGCGGAGGAAACTCATTTCAGCCGCTTGTATTCGCGATCTCGTTCTTTCGGTCACTACCCATAGCTCATGACCATAGGTGAGGGTAGGAACATAGATCGACTGGTAAATTGAGAGCTTCGCCTTGCGGCTCAGCTCCTTTTTCACCACGACAGACTGATGCAGAGCCCGCATTACTGTGGATGCCGCACCGATCCGCCTGTCGATCTCACGCTCCATTCTTCCCTCACTCGTGAACAAGACCCCGAGATACTTGAACTCCTCCACTTGGGGCAGGATCTCGCTACCAACCCTGAGAGGGCACTCCACCCTTTTCCGGCTGAGGACCATGGTCTCGGATTTGGAGGTGCTGATTCTCATCCCAGCCGCTTCACACTCGGCTGCGAACCGATCCAGAGAGAGCTGAAGATCACGGCCTGATGAAGCAAACAGGACAACATCATCTGCAAAAAGCAGTGACCCAATCCTGAGTCCACCAAACCGGACCCCCTCAACACCCTGGCTGCGCCTAGAAATTCTGTCCATAAAAGTTATGAACAGAATCGGTGACAAAGGGCAGCCCTGGCGGAGTCCAACTCTCACTGGAAACGGGTTCGACTTACTGCCGGCAATGCAGACCAAGCTCTGGCACCGATCGTACAGGGACTGAACAGCCCTTATCAGGGGGGCCGGTACCCCATACTCTCGGAGTACCCCCCACAGGATTCCCCGAGGGACACGGTCGAATGCCTTTTCTAAGTCCACAAAACACATGTAGACTGGTTGGGCAAACTCCCATGCACCCTCCAGGACCCTGCTAAGGGTATAGAGCTGGTCCACTGTTCCGCAACCAGGACGAAAACCACACTGTTCCTCCTGAATCCGAGGCTCGACTATCCAACGGACCCTCCTCTCCAGGACCCCTGAATAGACTTTTCCGGGGAGGCTGAGGAGTGTGATCCCTCTGTAGTTGGAACACACCCTCCGATCCCCCTTCTTAAAGAGGGGGACCACCACCCCGGTCTGCCAATCCAGAGGCACTGTCCCTGATGTCCATGCGATGTTGCAGAGGCGTGTCAGCCAAGACAGTCCTACAACATCCAGAGCCTTGAGGAACTCCGGGCGTATCTCATCCACCCCCGGGGCCCTGCCACCAAGGAGTTTTTTGACCACCTCGGTGACCTCAGTCCCAGAGATGGGGGAGCCCACCTCTGAGTCCCCAGGCTCTGCTTCCTCATTGGAAGGCATGTTAATGGGATTGAGGAGGTCTTCGAAGTATTCCCCCCACCGACCCACAACGTCCCGAGTCGAGGTCAGCAGCGCACCATCCCCACCATATACAGTGTTGACACTGCACTGCTTCCCCTTCCTGAGACGCCGGATGGTGGACCAGAATCTCCTCGAAGCCGTCCGAAAGTCATTCTCCATGGCCTCCCCAAACTCCTCCCACGCCCGAGTTTTTGCCTCAGCAACCACCAAAGCCGCATTCCGCTTGGCCTGCCGGTACCTATCAGCTGCCTCCGGGGTCCCACAGGACAAAAGGGTCCTGTAGGACTCCTTCTTCAGCTTGACGGCATCCTTCACCGCCGGTGTCCACCAGCGGGTTCAGGGATTGCCGCCACGACAGGCACCGACCACCTTACGGCCACAGCTCCGGTCAGCTGCCTCAACAATAGAGGCACGGAACATGGCCCATTCGGACTCAATGTCCCCCACCTCCCTCGGAATGTGGTCGAAGTTCTGCCGGAGGTGGGAGTTGAAGCTACTTCTGACAGGGGGCTCTGCCAGACGTTCCCAGCAGACCCTCACAACACGTTTGGGCCTACCACGCTTGACCGGCATCCTCCCCCACCATCGAAGCCAACTCACCACCAGGTGGTGATCAGTTGACAGCTCCGCCCCTCTCTTCACCCGAGTGTCCAAGACATGTGGCCGCAAGTCCGACGACACGACCACAAAGTCGATCATCGAACTGAGGCCTAGGGTGTCCTGGTGCCAAGTGCACATATGAACACCCCTATGCTTGAACATGGTGTTCGTTATGGACAATCCGTGACGAGCACAGAAGTCCAATAACAAAACACCGCTCGGGTTCAGATCAGGGGGGGCCATTCCTCCCAATCACGCCCTTCCAGGTCTCACTGTCATTGCCCACGTGAGCATTGAAGTCTCCCAGCAGAACGAGGGAGTCCCCAGAAGGTATGCCCTCTAGCACCCCCTCCAGGGACTCCAAAAAGGGTGGGTACTCCGAACTGCTGTTCGGTGCATACGCACAAACAACAGTTAGGACCCGTCCCCCCACCGTAGGCGAAGGGAGGCTACCTTCTCGTCCACCGGGGTAAACCCCAATGTACAGGCTCCAAGTTGGGGGGCAATAAGTATACCCACACCTGCTCGGCGCCTCTCACCGGGGGCAACTCCAGAGTGGTAGAGAGTCCAGCCCCTCTCAAGGAGATTGGTTCCAGAGTCCAAGCTGTGCGTTGAGGTGAGCCCGACTATATCTAGCCGGAACCTCTCAACTTCGCGCACTAGCTCAGGCTCCTTCCCCTTCAGAGAGGTGACATTCCACGTCCCAAGAGCCAGTTTCTGTAGCCGAGGATCGGACCGCCAAGGTCCCCGCCTTCGGCCACCACCCAACTCACACTGCACCCGACCTCCTTGGCCCCTCCCATAGGTGGTGAGCCCATGGGAAGGGTGTGTGCCTGTTAATAATAATAATAATAATAATAATAATTCATTACATTTATATAGCGCTTTTCTCAGTACTCAAAGCGCTAGTTAGAACCCTGGTAGCAGAATTCTGAATAAGCTGAAGACGGGCAAGGGGTAACTAATTAACTCCAGTGTATAATGATTTGCAACAGTCAAGCCGAGAAAAGACTAAAGCATGAATTAGTTGGTCAGTCATTCTCCAACTTGCTATATCCAAACACAGGGGTCTGCTGGAGTCAATCTCAGCCAGCACAGGGCAGGAACAAACCCAGGCAGGGCAACAGCCCACCACAGGGCACACACCCCCCCACACTAGGGACAATTTAGGATCACCAATGCACCTAACCTGCATGTCTTTGCACTGCGGGAGGAAACCCACACAGATACGGGGAGAACATGCAAACTTCATGCAGGGAGGACCCGGGAAGCGAACCCAGGTCTCCTTACTGCGAGGCAGCAGCGCTACCACTCCACCACCGTGCTGCCCTAAAGCATGAATTAGTGTTTCAAAATCATGTACAGAAAGAAAGGGCTTAGCCAATACCCTGAGCTGATAGAAACAGGCTTTAACAATGGAGTTAATTTGATTATTAAATTGGAGGACATTATCAAAATTCACACCATCATTTTTTGCAAAGGGTTTACAGTAGGTTGTCCAAAACCCACAATTCCTGGTGTGTATCCATTTAGATTAAGAAAATGTAGTGACATCCATGTTTTAATGTCTTCTAGATATTCCAATAAAAGTTTAAGAGATTTTGTTTTCATCTGTTTCAATAGGAAATATATCTGTGTATTATCTGTAGTCACACAGGCGCATAGGAGACAGTTTACAGGCTCAAATAGTGTTATGTCTCACTTGGACAGGGGGTTGGTGCTGTCACCTGATCCTTTCTCCTTCTGTCCCTCTGCAGACCTGCCGAAGACCCTGCCTCTTAATGACATCACCACCTGTCCGGCCCCTGTTGATGTCACTTCCAGCACACTCTGATGAAGTCATATGCGGTACCTAGAACCCACCTTCCTGCCACATCAGTTCCCGTTCCGTCCTCCCTGACTCCACCTCGTCCTCCGTTCAGCCATATTTATAGAGCAGCTTTCCAAATGTTAGTCAGCTCTGTTTTGGACTCTTGTCTGTAAAGATCTGTTATTTTTTCCTGCATTTCTTCAACTATATGGGGTGGCCATCCCCAAACCTCATTGTAACTCTTTTGCATTCTTATTACATTGTGAAACAATGTAAGGAAATATTGTATTTTTTTTAAATGGATCCTAAGGGCAACATATACAGTAAAAAAAGAATAAACTCTAGAATAGATCCTCGAGGGACCCCACAGGTGATAGGTGCTGAGGATGAGAAGAAATTGCCCATGCTGCCCATGCCTCTGCCTGTGAGGTATGGCCTGAATCATTCCAAAACCGTTCCTTGTATACCCACATAGTGCTCAAGATGGGCGATTAGGATGTCAAGGTCAACGTGTATCAAGTACTGCAGTCAGACCTAATAGCAATAAGAAAGGAGTATCCCCAGAATCATTTATTACAACCCTTAGAAGTGCAGACTCCATGCTGTGGTGTGTCTTAAAAGCAGACTGAAATACTTCAAAAATGCCATTTTCATTTAAGAAAGTTTGCAGCTATAGAAAGACAACCTGCTCCAGAGGTTTGAAGTTTGACAAGTCTGTAAAGTCCAGATATGTTTTTAAATTAAAGGCTGCACCACAGCATGTTTTTCAAGACAACTATTTATAATGTCCAAAATGCTTATTCACAAGGGTTTTTTACAGCCAGAGTACAAGCAGATTAGATGACTTACACAGGATCACACATTTGTTCATCCATCCATTCATCCATTATCCAACCCACTATATCATAACACAGGGTCACGGGGGTCTGCTGGAGCCAATCCCAGCCAACACAGGAAACAAACCCCGGGCAGGACACCAGCCCACCGCAGGGCACGCACACACACACACACACACACACACACACCAAGCACACACTAGGGACAAATTAGGATCACCAATGCACCTAACCTGCATGTCTTTGGACTGTGGGAGGAAACCCACGCAGACTCGGGGAGAACATGCAAACTCCACGCAGGGAGAACCCGGGTTGCGAACCTGGGTCTCCTAACTGTGAGGCAGCAGCGCTACCCACTGCGCCACCGTGCTGCCCCACACATTTGTTAGACCCTGAAAATGAACCAGCAGTCTTATACTTGTAGTTTAAGGCCCAAGTCCTCAGATACTACACCACACTGTAAGAAATGTACTCAATTTTACATGATAGATACAAAATAAAACATTTTCATATTTCCTTTACCTGGAAAAACCAAAATACACATGACCCCAGTTTCAAAAATGAAATCTATCTATGCTAAAATGTTTGGGTAACCGGATGATGAACTTTCATTTCCTTAAAGTGTATATGTACATTTTTAAGCCTGGTTCCCATGGTAATTCATGAATTCACCTCAATGAAAAGAATTCTACATTTTCAGTCTGCATAGGTACAAAGACAGTGTATGCAGCCAGCTCTCAATCAAAACTATAAATGTTCTGTTTATCCTAAATAAATAATAAAAGAGCTAGTATTACATGTAAAAGGAGATACAACAGTGTGAACGGGTTAGGGCACGACCCTGGTTTAAAAAAAAATACCACACAACAACAAGTTGCAGAAACATATTTTCATGTTTGAATTTAAAACAAAACTAAGTCCAAGAT
Organism: Erpetoichthys calabaricus; assembly: GCF_900747795.2. Lineage (NCBI taxonomy): Eukaryota > Metazoa > Chordata > Cladistia > Polypteriformes > Polypteridae > Erpetoichthys > Erpetoichthys calabaricus. The sequence goes on along the minus strand of NC_041402.2, from coordinate 12,897,888 downwards.
GGTTGAACTACTGGTCATATGGCCTCCAGGCAGGGATGGGCGGGTCCAGAAGGGTGGACAACAGAAATGACATCAGAGGTGGAATCTCTGTCAGTCTTCCATTCTTCAGAGGAAGGATGACAGAAGACATTACCAAACAGCATCAACCCCTGGTTTGGTGGGTAACAAACCATCACCAGAACCCTTAACTCTTACGTACTTGCCCTGGTGTATTTTGTACACCAACCTCATTATTTTTGTCCAACGTCCTTTTACTTGAACCTACCGGTAGCATCTGCCATCTGTCCTCTGCTTGATTTACTACAAATACAGTGTTGTAGTGGTTTCCCTCCAGTGTGCCCCCAGGAGGTTTTATGTGTGGAAGCACAGTCGTAATTTCCATATGGTACGTTTGGGTACTTCCGTATGTATGACAACAATGAGATGTTCTTCTTGCAATGACTTTACATGCAAAGAACATCCAACAACTCAAGTGAAATGTGATACAAATCCTGCAGTGGATGAAAGTGTGACTGGTGACAAATGAGCACTGGAGAAGTGAATCAGGTTTATTTTCAGATTGTCCTAGTCTGTGTCATACTATTCAGTAATATGGTATTAACTTACATTAAAACATGTATAATTTAATATTATTGAAATGTTTTATATTACAGCTTCACAGCATGCATATAAATAGCCATTTTAACACTGGTGCATAAAGTACACCATGCAAGTACTTATGAGAGGAGAAGACCTCAGTATGTGTGTCTCGGGAACTGCAGGTCTGACATTGTGGTGAGCAACACAGGAGCGCCGCAGGGGACTGTACTTTCTCCGGTCCTGTTCAGCCTATATACATCGGACTTCCAATATAATTCGGAGTCCTGCCACATGCAAAAGTTCGCTGACGACACTGCTATCGTGGGCTGCATCAGGAGTGGGCAGGAGGAGGAGTATAGGAACCTAATCAAGGACTTTGTTAAATGGTGCGACTCAAACCACCTACAACTAAACACCAGCAAAACCAAGGAGCTGGTAGTGGATTTTAGGAGGACCAGGCCCCTCCTGGACCCCGTGATCATCAGAGGTGACCGTGTGCAGAGGGTGCAGACCTATAAATACCTGGGAGTGCAGCTGGATGATAAATTGGACTGGACTGCCAATACTGATGCTCTGTGCAAGAGAGGACAGAGCCGACTATACTTCCTTAGAAGGCTGGCATGTTTCAACATCTGCAATAAAATGCTACAAATGTTCAATCAGACGGTTGTGGCGAGCGCCCTCTTCTACACAGTGGTGTGCTGGGGAGGCAGCATAAAGAAGAGGGACGCCTCAGGCCTGGACAAACTGGTGAGGAAGGCAGGCTCTATTGTAGGCATGGAGCTGGACAGTTTGACATCTGTGGCAAAGCGACGGGCGCTGAGCAGACTCCTGTCAATCATGGAGAATCCACTGCATCCACTGAACAGGATCATCTCCAGACAGAGGAGCAGCTTCAGCGACAGACTGCTGTCACCGTCCTGGTCCACTGACAGACTGAGGAGATCGTTCAAAGTTAATACAAAGTTATTGTCTGTTTTACCTGCATTTTTTATCACTCTTTAATTTAATATTTAATATTGTTTCTTTATCAGTATGCTGCCGCTGGAGTATGTGAATTTCCCTGTGGGATTAATAAAGTATCTATCTATCTATCTATCTATCTATCTATCTATCTATCTATCTATCTATCTATCTATCTATCTATCTATCTATCTATCTATCTATCTATCTATCTATCTATCTATGGTGCGAGTAGTTAAGTGTTAAGCTGTCTCCAAAGCATATAAGGGGGGACCCAAAAAAAAAAAGAGACTTTTTCAAAAGCAATCATTTTATTTAAAATATTTCAAAAAATTTGCTAGTCTCCTTCAAAGTACTCCCCATTGGAAGACACACACTTGTCCAATCTCCTTTTCCACTGATCAAAACATTTTTAAAAGTCCTCAACTGGCATGCTATTTAGCGCTGTCATTGAAGCAGCGATCACGTCCTCCACACTGTTAAATCGGCGCCCTTTCAAGTCCCTTTTCATTCTGGGGAACAAGAAAAAGTCACAGGGGGCCAAGTCCGGTGAGTAAGGGGGGTGGGGCACGAGTGTCATGCCCTGACTGCTCAAAAACTGGTGAATTTGCAACGCTGTGTGTGCCGGGGCATTGCCATGGTGAAGGAGCCATTCGCCCGACTCCCACAATTCCAGCCTTGTCCTCCACACTCTCTCTCTCAGTCGTCTTAAGACCCCCAGATAGTACTCTTGGTTGACTGTCTGACCCCTTGGAATGAATTCCTTGTGCACAGTGTCTCTAATGTCAAAGAAACAAATCAGCATCGTTTTCACGTTCGATCTCACCTATCTAGCTTCTTTGGGCCTCGGTGAATCAGGATTCTTTCACTGGCTCGATGCTTGTTTCGTTTCAGGGTCATACCTGTAACACCAACTCTCGTCACCTGTTATGACCGGGACAAGAAGTTTTTGTCACTTTCAAGCTCAATTTTCAAGTCTTTACACAAACTGAGTCGAGTGTTCCGCCGGTCATCTATTAGCAGATGGGGGACAAATTTGTCCGAAACACGCCTCCTGCCCAGGGCTTCAGTCAAAATGCGTTGAACTGAGCTCCATGTTACTCCTGTAGCTTCTGACAACTCGTCAATTATGTAACGATGATCTTCATTTATTTTTTTACGGATTTTTGCAATGTTTTTGTTGTTCCGGCTGCTTGAAGGGCGTCCAGAATGGGGTTGATCCTTGATGCTTAAATTTCCATTTTTGAAGAGCAAAAACCATTCGAAAACTCTCACCCGACCCAGAGCTTCTTCCTTGAAAGCCATCTGAAGCATTTGGAATGATTCCGTTGGTGTTTTACCAAGTAGATAACAAAATTTCAAACAAGTTCTTTGTTCCGTGAAATTCGACATCACAATTTCGATAGGGTAGCGAGAACAGCTTCCAAAAACCAAGACTGTGTGACACGTGAGATCATTTCACAGAGGCGTCCGCCTGGCTACTGACTGGCGAGGGATGAGAGAACAAGCATTGACCTTGATCCAACCCCCTCCACTTACCGTCCAGTCACACGGAGGCCAGTCTTGTTTCTTTTGGGTTCCCCCTCGTATGTGCATGACATATATTATTTAAAAACAAAGCAAGAAACTGCTGAAAGCACAAAGTTTATCCACCTATTAATTTTCAAACACTAATGAGGTACATTTTTTTTATTAAAAAGTGAAGAAAAGCTAATGTAGTGAACTTTTCGAAAGCTACTTGCAGTACGTTTAGGTTGGTGTAGTAGTGCTGTTTTATTTCATTAGAACATTAGAACACTAGATGAGAACAGGCCATTCAGCCCAACAAAGCTCACTAGTCCTATCCACTTATTTCTTCCAAAAAAACATCAAGTCGAGTTTAGAAAGTCCCTGAAGTCTTACTCTCTACCACACTTCTTGGTAGCTTTCAGTCAGTGTTCTTCATGAGGCTGGGGTTCAAATCCTTGTTTAATGTCCTTTTTGAGACATTTATTTATTCTAATGTTACTTTTGTTAAATACAGTATTTGCTTTATTCACTATGCTTGTGTTATGTTCCTTGTGTTTTGAGGCTGGTTCCACAAGAGGCAGGGCCACCTGCTCATCACCACTACAGATGGCAGCACTGGGTGTGAGGTGGCAAACAACCTCATGCTGCCGACCCACCCTTGTTTATAACTGCCGACTTCAGAGTTGCTAATCAGTCTAGCACATGCGTCTATTGCAGTCTATACCCATGCACACTCATACAGGGCCCCCAATTTATTCATGCCTGTGTTTGTGATATCAAATGATAATCTGAGTGCCCAGAGGGAAAGAAAAACACAAACACCGTGGAAAATGCCGTAGATGTCATATGGACTGGATGGGCATCCTGGCCAGGAGAGGGGATGGTTCCTTGCCTGGACGGGAGACTCCTAACTGACCAGATAAGCATCCCAGCTAGGGAGAAGAAAGGGAGCAGAACTGGAACGAAGAACTGGAAGAGATGGATAGACAGCCCATTGAAAGGAAAAAATATCGTTTTTTCACTCCCCCAGCATGCTAGATGGAAGCAATCCCGGATATCGATGACCAGTGGAAAGCCAGCAGGGCATGCAGGGAGATGTAGTCCGGCAGAGTAATCCTGTTGGGATCAATGGGAGCCGCAAAAGGGTGCTATAGGAAGACAAGCTCCCTGCTTTGATGGACTTCCGTATGACCCAGAAGTGTTTCCATCGGGCAATGGCCCTGGCACTGGAAGTACTCCTGGGTCCTTAATAAAAGGGACCATACTCCCTAGGCCAGGCGAGTTGGAGCTGGGAGAAAGAGAGACGACACTTGACTGGAGGAGGGCAATGTGGTGGTAAGAGTTGGAAGGAGAGAATTTATGTATATTGGAGAAAGAAACCTGTGGTTTGTGCTTTTGCAACTGTGAAACGGATTTTTGGTGAATAAATCAACCTTAAGGTGAACCTTGTGTGTTTATGTCGGGGTTTGGGCTCGCTGATGCCCTGGTTTCCATCACAAAGCATATCCCACATAGTCTGTGGCAGGACCTGTAAACACTGGAATCAATGGATAGAAATTTTCTGACAGCTGACCATTGACTCGATTAGAACATTAGAAACATCCAGATGAGAACAGGTCATTCAGCCCAACAAAGCTCACAAGTCCTATCCACTTAATTCTTCCAAAATAACATCAAGTCGAGTTTTGAAGGTCCCTAAAATTCTATTGACCACAGTAGACAATATTACAGAATGCCCAGTAGGGGATGGGTGGCCAAATGGCCAAGTTCTCCTGGACTGTGATTGTGTCTGCCTTTGTCTGTTATAATTGATTTTGGACCCTCCCCAGAGGTTTATTTTCTTTAGAGATGTTGCTGACTAGAGTTTTTGTTTATCTCTCCTCCATTGTCAACTGGCCATAGTTCAGCAGTCATCAATGGGCATATAGTGCTGGGCTCCATTAATGTTGCTCTCTATTAATGTTAATATGTTGTGTGTTTCTGTATTCATGCAATTAGTACAAGTTATACTGGCATTTTTATTCTAAACCTCTGTGATGAGCAGAACAATATTTTACACTGTGGTATGCTGTGCTGGTAGCATCACTTCAAGAGAAGCCCACCTAATCAACAAGCTAATTAAAAGGGCAGTCTCAGTTATGTGACGTACTATGGGCCCCCTGGAGGTAGTAATAAAGGAGAAACTTTAAAAAAACTCAGTTCCACTTTAAATAATCCTGCACATCCTCTTTCTTATACACCAGCATTGAGGACTTTCAGCCAGCAAATTATTGAACAGAAGTGTGTCTGAAATGCTACAGGAGCTACTTTATACCAATAGCAATACGCCTGTATAGTGCCTCACTGGCACTGTGACTGTCCTGTCAGTTGTTTTATTTTCTTCCTTTTCAGATGTTTCTTGGTCATTCTGGTGTGTGTTCAGACCATAGTGTGTGTATATTTATACATTTAATATTTATGTATTTGTATATTCAAACAGCTTCTGTAAAAAACAAATTTCCCTTTTTGGAACAAATAAAGTACTACAGTTCTATCTATCATTTTATCTTAGAATTTGTCAGAGCACTCTACACTTGCACTCATGAAAGACATAATAGAAAATTAACTGAATACTAAGGACTCCAGAGTCATGAGGTAGTGGTGCTAACTTCTGCACCACCATGCCAACCTATCTACATGCACTTAGTAAATGCTCTAAAGTTTCTGATTTTCAATTAAATAAAAAAGATTTTAAATAGAGTTTGAAAATGGAAGGTGGATAGACGTGTTGCATTGAACAGTTTCTTAATGTTAGGAAAGGCAAATGTGATTTGCAGTTTTGAAGTAAATTATTCCATGACTGGCACATATTCAGCAATGGTGTAGTCTGTGGAGAGCTGACCTCCATTTATCGTGTGATAATCGAATTGCAAGGTACTGTTCCCAATATTGCTTTAGAATGTCTAATACTGCATTGTTGAGGAGAAACTGGCAATCTTTTAACATATTTCCTTTATTAGTGTGGGTAGTTTGTAATAGTTTTTGTAGGGAGGGAATTAAGCAGTCTAGTTAATACAAATCAAATCTTTGACTTGTACGCAATGAAAGAAATGTCTGTAGGAGATTAAATTTAGAGGAAACTCTCTTGATGTTATGTATTTTAAATACAATGTTAAAAAGGAGAAAATAAAATACAGTTTTATTAGTTTTTACATGTGAGTCTGACAGTAATACATCAGATGTAAGATACCCTCCACACTAGTAGCATATTCTCAGTGAGGACAAAAGCCCTTGGGTTTTAAGTATGACAGCTTGGTATAAGGGCGCTCAAGAGAGAGCATATAAGGAGGAGGAGATACAAGAGCCAATTTATAAAGTAAATGTGCCATTAAAGACTTAGTGCTGTATGATTTAGAGGCCATCATGACTAATGCTGCAAAGACTAATAATGTTATGTCCTGGAGCACCTTTAGCCACCTGTTCATTACTGGGGGTTCACTTCTCATTATCCCTGTTTCATCATTCCAGTTGTAAACAGACACAATGGCATATCTATCTATCTATCTATCTATCTATCTATCTATCTATCTATCTATCTATCTATCTATCTATCTATCTATCTATCTATCATACAGTGCCTCACCTATCTATCTGTCTGTCTATCTATTTATTATATAGTGCCTTTCATATCTATCTATCTATCTATCTATCTATCTATCTATCTATCTATCTATCTATCTATCTATCTATCTATCTATCTATCTATCTATCTATCTGTTTATTGTATAGTGCATTTCACATCTATCTATCTATTATATAGTGCCTTTCACATCTATCTATCTATCTACCTATCTATTAAACAGTGCCTTTCCTATCTATCTATCTATTATATAGTGCCTTTCACATCTATCTATCTATCTATCTATCTATCTATCTATCTATCTATCTATCTATCTATCTATCTATCTATCTATCTATCTATCTATCTATCTATCTATCTATCTATCTATCATACAGTGCGTCACCTATCTATCTATCTATTTATTATATAGTGCCTTTAATATATATCTATCTATCCATCCATCCATCCATTATCCAACCCGCTATATCCTAACTACAGGGAAACGGGGGTCTGCTGGAGCCAATCCCAGCCAACACAGGGTGCAAAGCAGGAAACAAACCCCGGGCAGGGCGCCAGCCCACCACAGGAAACACACACACAGCACACACTAGGGACAATTTTAGGATCGCCAATGCACCTAAGCTGCGTCTTTGGACTGTGGGAGGAAACCGGAATACCCGGAGGAAACCCACGCAGACACGAGTTGAACATGCAAACTCCACTCAGGGAGGACCTGGGAAGTGAACCCGGGTCTCCTAACTGTGAGGCAGCAGCGTTATCCACTGCGCCACTGTGCCGCAAATCTATCTATCTATCATATCATAAATTCTACAATTGAAATCTTATAGTGGGGAAAATGAACAGATATTTCTAATGCATGCTCTATATCATAACATGCTCAAAAACAATTATTGCAGGAGACCATGATGCATCCATCAAGCAATCCTGAACAAGGCAGCAGTCAAACCCCGGGCCCACCCATGCACACACATACACCCCGATAATCACATTCAGGCCAAATTAGAATTGCCAAAAAGGATACAACTTTCATGCTTTTGGATGAAAAACCACATCTATCTATCTATCTATCTATCTATCTATCTATCTATCTATCTATCTATCTATCTATCTATCTATCTATCTATCTATCTATCTATCTATCTATCTATCTATCTATCTATCTATCTATCTATCTATCTACAGTGGATGCAGAAAGTATTCAGATCCCTTAACTTTCTGCACACTTTATTTTGTTTTAGATTTAATTTTAAATTGATAAATTTGCCATTTTTGCCCAGCAGTCTATACTCAACAACCCATAATGACAAAGTGAAACATGCTTTCAGAAAATGTTTGCAAAATTAAAAAAAAAAAATTCAAAACTGAAATCTCTTATCCATAGTCATTTGTGACACCATTTGTTGTGGCACTCCAGATTATGACTTCTTTTTGCTTTTTTCTTCAGACACAGGAAGCAGAGGGTCATGGTGCAAGGAATGTCACCAGAATTGGCTGATGTTAAAGGTGGTGACCAGCAGGGGTCAGTGCTAGGGCCATTGCTATTTTTAATATACTGTACATACTGTAAATGATTTGGATAGGAATATAAATAAGAAGCTGACTGCATTTGCAGATGATGCCAAAATAGACGGATTGGCAGATAATCTAGAATCCGTTGAATCAGCACAGAGGGACTTGGACAGCAACCAGGCTTGAGCAGATTTGGTGGCAGATGAAATTTAATGTCAGTAAATGTAAAGTATTATACATAGGAAGTAAAAATGTGAGGTTTGAATACACAATGGCAGGTCTAAAAATCGAAAGTACTCTTTATGAGAAGGATTTAGGAGTTGTGTTGGACTTGTCATTATCAAATGCCAGACAGTATTCTGAAGCCATTAAGAAGGCTAACAGAATGTCAGGTTATATAGCGCCTTGATGTGTGGAGTACAAGTCACAGGAGGTTATACTCAAGCTTTATAACACACTGGTGAGGCCTCGTCTGGAGTTCTGTGTGAAGTTTTGGTCTCCTGGCTACAAAAAGTACATAGCAGCACAAGAAAATGTCCAGAGAAGAGCAACTAGGTTGATTCCAGGGCTACAGGGAATGAGGATTTAAAGAGCTGAGTCTTTTCAGTTTAAAGACATGATTGAAGAGTTTAAAATTATAAAAGGAACTCGTCCGGTGGCTTGAGACTGTTGCTTTAAAATGAGGTCATCAAGAACATGGGGACACAATTTGAAACTTGTTAAGAGTAAATTTTGCACTAACATTAAGAAGTTTTTCTTCACCCAGAGAACCACAGACACATGGAATAAGTGACCAAGTAGTGTGGTAGACAGTAGGACTTTAGGGAATTTTTTAAAATCTGACTTGATGTTATTTTGGAAAAAATTAGTGGATAGGACTGGCAAGCTTTGTTGGCTGAATTCCCCGTTCTCGTCTAGATTGTTGTAATGTTTAATGGATATTGCTTAGGAAGGGACATATGTAGCTGTTGTGACGGGTGGCCACAGCCATTACCTGGCCTGGACGCCAACAGAATGGAAGGACTGAGGGAGAGGGTATCAGTGAGGCAATACCTCCCCTGGGATACTAGAGGGCAGCCCTCCTGGGTGGCTGTGGCACCATGGATACCTGAAGGGCACGCTAGGAGCCAGAGTCAGGAGGAAGTGGGCAAAGCTTGCTGGGAGAGGAGTGGAGGTGGAGAGAAGGAAACAAGGACTGTTCTGTGCTGTGCTTTATTTACTGTGCTGTGGGGAGCAGAGAAAAGCGCTCCCCAGCTATAAATAAACGCGTGTGCTGGACTGGACCTCGTGTCCTGTCTGTATGTGTCGGGTTGGGGTGGCTGTATGTGCCCGGGCTTCACACTGTGTGTAGAAGGTCAAAAATTCACACTGAATGTCAGGGCAAAACCAAGACAAAATATCCAAGGAACGTTGCTTACACTTTCATGATAAAATTGTGGTGAGGGTCATTCTGAAATTTTGATTGTTCCCAGGAACACAGTGTCCTTAATAATTTTGAAATGGAAAACATTTGGAACCACCAGGACTCTTCCTGGAGTTGGCTGTGTGGGTCAAAATGAGAAAGAAGGGCTTCGGTTATGAATTCTTGCAAGTGTTTTGCATAACTGCCAACCAGTGTATGACAATGACTTTGTGAAATTTTTGACAGCTCCTCTATTCAAAATTCCTTCAGTTGCAAAATATTTGTTAGTTTTCTTGCATGTCCTCCCTGTTTCAAATCCCCTTCACAACCTTTCAAAGGGATTCAAATCAAGGCTTTGACTAGGCCAGTCCATAACCTTCCCTTTCTTCTTTTGAGCCACTCCTTGGTGGGTTTGCTAGTGTGTTTGATATCATTATTGTGTTAAAGAAATTCATTTCCGATTTCAACTTCAACTTTTGGACAGATGGCCTCACATTTTCTATGAACACACTTTGATATGATGCAGAATTCATAGTTGGCTTGGTGACTGCAAGCTGCCAAGGCCCTGAGGCAACAAAGCAACCCCAAACCAGAACAATTCTACCATCATACTTCACAGCTGGTATGAAGCTTTCTCCTGAAATAATGTTTACAGTTTATCCCAAACATGTCTACTGTTACTGTGGCCAAACAACTCTATGTTTGATTCATTCTTCCAGAGCACATTATTCAAGAAGACCTTGTCCTTGCCTGGATGTTCAATGGCAAAGTGTAGTTTTGCTCTTATGATCTTTTTAGGACAACAATGGCACACCTCACATGCAGGTTAAGTTTGTGCAATCTCTTTCTGATGGTAGATGATACCAACTTTTACAAGAGTTACCTGCAGATGAAATTTAGGGTTTGTGGAGACTTCTTTTAAAATCCAACAATCATCTGTTAGCCTGAATTTGCTGGGCCAGCCAGTCCTGGACAAATTAACAGTTGTTTGAAAATCTACACCACCTATACTGTAAATAATTTTTCTTACAGTAGAACGACTGATTTCAAATAATTTGATGATCTTTTGAAATCCCTTGCCAGACTCCAAGGCATTCACAACTTTCTTTTTGAGGAACTTAGAGAGCTCTTTTGATCTTGGTATGATGACAACACACACGTCAATAGCAAAGAGAAAACCAGAGTTCACAATTTCTGTGGCTTAAATAAGACAGTAAAGTCCACCTGTACACTTCCTAAGGAGGCTCTAATCCTCATTTTGGACCACCTGATTCTAATTTTATGGATCTGAAGTGGTGATAAATGTAGGGATGTACTTGATTTTTCCAAGTGACAGTGGGGCAAAAAAGTATTTAGTCAGCCACCAATTGTGCAAGTTCTCCCACTTAAAAAGATGAGAGATGCCTGTAATTTTCATCATAGGTATACCTCAACTATGAGAGACAAAATGAGAAAAAAAAATCCAGAAAATCACATTGTCTGATTTTTAAAGAATTTATTTGCAAATTATGGTGGAAAATAAGTATTTGGTCACCTACAAACAAGCAAGATTTCTGGCTCTCACAGACCTGTAACTTCTTCTGTAAGAGGCTCCTCTGTCCTCCACTCGTTACCTGTATTAATGGCACCTGTTTGAAATCGTTATCAATATAAAAGACACCTGTCCACAACCTCAAACAGTCACACTCCAAACTCCACTATGGCCAAGACCAAAGAGCTGTCAAAGGACACCAGAAACAAAATTGTAGACCTGCACCAGGCTGGGAAGACTGAATCTGCAATAGATAGATAGATAGATAGATAGGAGTGATCAATAAATAAAAATAGAAAAATAAAAGTAGAAAAGTACACATACATATACAGTCATACACGGAGCTGCTGAAAAGGCTGCCACTCACGGCGGCGCCGGATGTATATAATAGGTAAGCAGCTTGGTGTGAAAAAATCAACTGTGGGAGCAATTATTAGAAAATGGAAGACATACAAGACCACTGATAATCTCTCTCGATCTGGGGCTCCACGCAAGATCTCACCCCGTGGGTTCAAAATGATCACAAGAACGGTGAGCAAAAATCCCAGAGCCACACGGGGGACCTAGTGAATGAAATGGGCCATGTATCGTCAGCAAGGGCATTGAAGATGAAACGTGGCTGGGTCTTTCAGCATGACAATGATCCCAAACACACCGCCCGGGTAACGAAGGAGTGGCTTCATAAGAAGCATTTCAAGGTCCTGGAGTGGCCTAGCCAGTCTCCAGATCTCAACCCCATAGAAAATCTTTGGAGGGAGTTGAAAGTC